>NW_026591872.1:2769607-2850646 GCF_907164565.1 Psammomys obesus | reverse complement strand
AGAAGAAGAAGAAGAAGAAGAAGAAGAAGAAGAAGAAGAAGAAGAAGAAGAAGAAGAAGAAGAAGAAAACAGGAAACAAGCTAGGAACCTGCCACAGAGGGCCTCTGAAAGGCTCTTCCCTAGAGATTATCAAAGCAGATGCTGAGACTTATGGCCAACTGTTGGCCAGTGTGCATGGAATCTTATGTAAGAAGTGGGAAATAGTAAGATCTGGAGAGGACAGGGACTCCACAAGGAGAGCAACAGAGCCAGAAAAATTGAACACAGGGGTCCTCCCAGAGACTCATACTCCAACCAAGTACCATGCATGGAGATAACCTGGAACCCCTGTACAGATGTAGACCATGGCAGTTTAGTGTTCAAGTGGGTTTCATAGTAATGGGAAGAGGGACTGCCTCTGATATAATCTGATTGACTTGCTCTTTGATCACCTCCCCCTGAGAAGGGAGCAGCCTTACCAGGCTACAGAAGATGACAATGTAGCCACTCCTGATGAGATAGACTAAGATCAGAAGGAAGGAAAGGGGGACCTCCCCTATCAGTGGACTTGGGTAGGGGTATGCGTGAAGAAGGGAGGTGGAGGGTGGGATTGGGAGGGGAGGATGGTGGGGCTTATGGGGGGGATACAAAGTGGATAAAGTATAATTAATAAAAAATAAAAAAAAGAAGTCATTCAAATTTCTTGGGAGGGTCATAAAGGTTTTGAGCAATGGTTTATGTGATAGTTAACATTATTAACTTGATGGGATTTAGAAAAACTTAGGAATCAAGTCTGTATGAATTTCTGTGAGGAATTATTTATTTTAAATTGGCTTGCTTTTGCCTACAAGGAATTATTTTGATTGGATTACTTGAAGTGGGAAGACACATAATTAGCCTCTTTCATGCCTACAGGGAATTATTTTTATAGATAGTTGAAGTGTAAGACCAGTAGGTAATACCATTCCTTGGGACGGGTTCTTGAATGCATAACATCAGTAAAATTAGAAGAGCACCAGCTGACATTATTCTCTGCTTCCTGACTGTGGATACAATGTGACCAGCTTTTGTCTTCTGCTAGCAGGTTGAATGTACCTCAAACTGTGAGCTAAAACTAGCACAAATTGCTTTAGTCAGTGCATTTTATCAGAGAAACAGTAAAAGTAACGAACATAATTTGGATAGATGTGCCTCAGGAATATTACTCAGGCTGTGGTGTGAGAATAAAAGAATAAAACAATGTAAAAGAATAAAAAACAATAAAAAGAGTGTAAAACATGGATAATATTATGTGTATTGAGATCTAGCATTCTGGATAAGAAGTTATTGTCACTTGGATCAGGATTATAGAGTCTGGAACACAAAGGAGTGTTCAGAGTTTGGAGATATATTGGAGTAAGTTTTAAGATTATTCTGATGGATTTTAGTTGTTGATGAGGGAAAGCAATAAAGGGTAACATCTGAATATTTGGTTTGAGAAGATAAATAGATGTTGATAAAATCTTGGTGTAACTCCAACCAAACAAGTCAAAAACTTGTATGAAAAAAACTTCAAGCCTCTGAAGAAAGAAATTGAAGATGGTATCAGAAGATGGAAAGATCTCCCATGCTCATAGCTTTGCAGGATTAACATAGTAAAAATGGCCATCTTACCAAAAAGCAATCTACAGATTCAATGTGATTCCCATCAAATTACCAACACTTTTTTTTTTTTTTTACAGAGATTAAAAAAAATTCTCTGCAGAAGCTTTCAGAGGCCCTCTGTGGCAGGTTTCAAGGTTGTTTCCTGTTTTCTTCTGGCTTTCAGAGGCCCTCTGTAGCAGGTTCCGAGGTTGTTTCCTATTTTCGTTTTCTTCTGATATACATCCTCTTTGCCTTTCAGGATGGGGATTGAACATTTTAGTTAGGGTCCTCTCTTTTGCTTAGTTTGTTTAGATGTACAGCTTTTAGTGGGTTTATTCTATATTGTATGTTTATATGAGTGAGTATATACCGTGAGTGTCTTTTTGCTTCTGGGTCAACTCACTCAGGATGATCCTTTCCAGGTCCCACCATTTACCTGCAAATTTCATGATTTCCTTATTTTTCATTGCTGAGTAATACTCCATTGTATAGATGTACCACAGTTTCTGCATCCATTCTTCAGTTGAGGGGCATCTGGGTTGTTTCCAGCTTCTGGCTATTACAAATAAAGCTGCTACAAACATGGTTGAACAAATGTCCTTGTTGTGTACTTGCGCCTCTTTTGGGTATATGCCTAGGAGTGGTATGGCTGGATCTTGAGGAAGCGCTATTCCTAGTTGTCTGAGAAAGCGCCAGATTGATTTCCAGAGTGGTTGTACCAGTTTACATTCCCACCAGCAGTGGAGAAGGGTTCCCCTTTCTCCACAACCTCTCCAGCATGTGTTGTCCCTTGAGATTTTCATCTTGGCCATTCTGATGGGTGTAAGGTGAAATCTCAGGGTTGTTTTGATTTGCATTTCGCAGATGCTGAGCCTGATGGCCAACTGATGGCCAGAGTGAATGGAATTTTATGTAAGAAGTGGGAAATAGTAAGAGCTGGAGGGAACGGGAACTCCACAAGCAGAGCAACAGAACAAGATAATTTGAACACAGGGAACTTCCCAGAGACTCATACTCCAACCAAGGACTATTTGTGGAGATGACCTGGATCCCCTGCACAGGTGTAGCCCATGGCAGTTCAGTGCCCAAGTGGGTTACATAGTAATGGGAAGAGGGACTGCCTCTGACATAATCTGATTGGCCTGCTCGTTGATCACTTCCCCCTGAGGGGGGAGCAGCCTTACCAGGCCACAGTAGAGGACAATGCAGCCACTTTTGAGGAGAACTGATAGACTAAGATCAGAAAGAAGGAGAGGAGGACCTTCCCTATCAGTGGACTTGGGGAGTGGCATGCATGCAGAAAGGGGAGGGAGGGTGGGATCGGCAGGGGAGGAGGGAGGGGCTTATGGGGGGATACAAAATGAATAAAGTGTAATTAATAAAAAAAATAAAAGATTTAAAAAAAAATTCTCAACTTCATATGGAATAACAAAAAACCCAGAATACTAAAACAATCCTGTAAAATAAAAGATCTTCTGGTGGTATCGCCATCCCTGATACCAAGCTGTACTATACAGCAACAGTAATAAAAACTACGTGGTACAGGCACAGAAACAGACTGGTGGATCAATGGAATAAAATAGAAGACCCAGAAATAAAACCATACGTCTATGGATACCTAATTTTTTTAACAAAAATGCCAAAAACATCCACTGGGAAAAGATATCATCTTCAAAAAATGGTGCTGGTCTACCTGGAAGTCTACCTTCAGAAACATACACATAGACCCATATCTTTAACCCTGCACAAATTAAAGTCCAAGTGAATCAAAGATCTCAACATAAACCAAGACACACTAAATCTGTTGGAAGAAAAATTGGGGAAGAGGCTGGAACTACTTGGCACAGGAGACAACTTCCTGAACAGAACAGCAACAGCTCAAGCTCTAAGATCTACAATTAATAAATGGGACTTCATGAAACAGAGAAGCTTCTGTAAAGCAAAGGACACTATCAAAAGAACAAAATGACAGCCTACAGACTCGGTAAAGATCTTCATCAACCTTACATCTGACAGAGGGAAAGTATTCAGACTATATAAAGAAGTCAAGAAATTATACTCCAATGAACCAAATAATCCAATTAAAATGGGGTACAGAACTAAGCAGAGAATTCTCAACAGAGGATTATCAAATGGCAGAGAAACGCATAAAGAAATGCTCAACATTGTTAGTCATCAGGGAAATGCACCCGTCAGGATAGCTAAGATCAATAACTCAAGTGACAACACATACTGGAGAGGAGATAGAGAAAGGGAAACCCTCACCATTGCTGGTGGGAATGCAAACGTATACAACCACTTTGTAAACCAATCTGGTGCCTTCTCAGGAAATTGAGAATAGAACTACCTCAAGATCCAGCTATAAAATTCCTGGGCATATACACAAAAGATGCCCTGACATTCAAGAAAGGCACTTGTTCAGCTATGTTCATAGCACCTTTATTTGTAAAAGCCAGGATATGGAAACAACCCAGATGTCCCTCAATGGAGGAATGGATACAGAAATTGTTGTACATCTACACAATGGGATACTACTAAGCTATTAAAAACGAGGAAACCATGAAGTTTGCAGGCAAATGGGTGGAGATAGAAAAGATAATCCTGAGTGTGGTAACCCAGAAACAGAAAGATAGGCATGGTAGAAACTCACTTATAAGAGTATATTAGCTGTGTAATGCAGGATCTCCATCTACTGACCTAAAGAAGCTAAACACTAAGAAGGACACTAGGGAGGATGCTTAAATCTCATTCCTAATGGCAAACAGGAAAGACACCAGAAGAGATGGAAGAGAGGAAATAAGTTGGGAGCATGCTGTAGAAGGTCCTCTGAAAGGCTCCACCCATTGAGGGATATAAGAAGCTGAGAATCATGGCCAAACTTCGGGCAGAGCACAGGAACTTTTGTGTAAAAAGATGGGGGTGTGGTTAGAGGAACATGGAGGGGACAGGAGCCCCACAAGGAGAGCTACAAAGCTAAAAGATCTGAGTCCAGGAGGTACTGTAGGGACTGATGTACCAACCAATGACCATGCATGGATAGGATCTAGAACACCTGTGAGAGTAGCAGTGATTGCCTCTATCATAAACTCAGTTGCTTACTCTTTGGTCACTTGTGCCTGGTGATCCACCCTTGCCATGCCACAGAGAAAGAGAATCCAGGCAATCCTAATGACCTTTGATATGCTATGTGTAGACAGCAGAGGAAGAGAACTCCCTCGTCTGGACTAAGGGAAGGAAATATGGAGGAAGAGGGAAGGTGGAACCAGGAGGATTTTGGGAGGGGGTTTCAGTTGGGATATACAATAAATAAACTGTGAAAAAATAAAAATAATAAGAAAATTGACCTATACAGTGTTTTTAGTGAAGAAAAATTTTGTATTAGCTATTCATTATATTTTTAAAGTATGCTTGAGCCATGAACATCTACATAGGGAAATAGAAACTATGTAAAAAACTGTGTGTGTTTTTTGTGGATTTCAAGAGAGTGGTCAGAGATGGGGTTAGCAATAAATAATAGATAATTTTGTAAGTGAAGTCATGTAAATTCTAAGAAGGCTGCAAAATCCCACAGTACAGTGTTTTTAGGTTCTTTTAAATTTTAATTTTATTCATATAGTTATTTAGTACAATTTATTCATTTTTATTTATTCAATTTATTTAATTTCTTTGTATCCCTACCTCAGACTCCTCCCAGTCCCACTCACCCTCCCTCTTCTCCTCCTATTCCTTTTCCCTACTCCCCTGATAGGGGAGGGCCTCTTCTCCTTCTATCTGATGTTAGCTTATCAGGTCTCATCAAGGCTGACTGCATCATCTTCTACTGTTGCCTGACAAGGCTGTACCCCCCAAGGGCAGGTGATCAAAGAGCAGGATACTGAGTTCATGTCAAAGACAGCCCCTTCCCCCCTTACAAGGGAACCCACTAGGAAACTGAACAGGAGGGCTAGTTCCTTTCCATGCATGGTTTTTGGTTGAAGTATCAGTCTCTGCAGGACCCTTGTGCCCAAGTTTTGGCTGTGTTTGTCTCCTTATGCAGTTCCTGTTCCCTTCAGGTCATTCTTTCTATCTCTCTCTTCTTCCATAAGGTTTCCTGCACTCTGCCCAAAGCTTGGTTATGAGAATCTGCTAGGGTACAGGAGATTTCAATTATTTGTGATTTTTTGGAAACTCATTCCTTAACCTTGAAACAGTCATTTAATGCCTCTTGAGGCTAAAAAAAATCCTCTAGTTATCAAAATGGTATATCTACTTTTTAATGTTTGATGCTTCATTTTACCAAACCAATGATGTTCAAATTTATCCATGTAAACATCCTTTCCTTTGAATTATGGTCTTCAAATTATTGTGATTTTGAGATGCCCTGGAGGGAGAGAAGGAAGGTGACCACAGCACAGATGAAATACTTCAAGTAGAGACTCCTCCACTGCTGAATCATGCTTGCAAAACTTGAATATTCTGTTGACTATAAATCCCTCAGCTCTTTAATCTTTCTTTTCCTTCTCCCTCACCTCAGTTTCACTTTCCCTCTCCCCACTCTTGCTCTTCCTTTCTTTCTCCCTGTTCTCCCACCACACTGTGGAAATGTTGTTTGACATTTTTTCCTGTATAGGTATGGTGTGTCATTAAGAGTGTGTGTGTGTGTGTGTGTGTGTGTGTGTGTGTGTGTAGGAAGAAGAGGATGAGAAAAAGTTTTAATGTCACTTGTTTTCTACAATTGTTCTCCACTTTATATACTGAAGCAGGGTCCCTCCCCAAGTCCTGAGTTCAGAAATTCTAGCTAGTTAGCCACCTTACCTCAAGAAACTGATTTCTTCCTCTCCAGTGCTACAGGGTTTTGTTTTGTTTTGGGTTTTTTGTTTGTTTGTTGTTTAATTACCTGACTAGTTTTTACATGGATTCTGGAGAACCTAGCTCCATTCCCTTCATTTGGATACCAAACAATGGTTCTACTGAGACATTTCTGCAGCCCAATAATTCAATAATTAACAAGTGGAAATGCTCACTTTAACCAGGCAGTCATATGTGAATTTGATCTGAAAAACAATGAATAATAGTTTTGTGCTGCGGAATATTTTCAAGTTAAATCCAATCTTGTGATGGCAGTGAAGACAAGTTTATAGTCTATTTAATCATTTTAGAAGGAAAAAGGCTTTAACACTATAAGTGAATGCACCAAAATTTTTTAATATTTTTTAATTAATTTTATTATTATTATTACTATTATTTATTACAATTTATTCAATTTGTACGCCGGTTGTGGCTGCCTCCCTCATCTCCTCCCAATCTCACCCTCCTTCTCTCTTTTCCTCTTATGCCCTTCCCCTAGTCCACTGATAGGGGAGGTCCTCCTCCCCTTCCATCTGACCCTAGCCTATCAGGTCTCATCAAGACTGGTCACATTGTCTTCCTCTGTGGCCTGACAAAGCTGTACCTCCAAGAGGAAGTGATCAGAAAACCTGCCACAGAGAGAACCCCTGATTTCCTTACTAGGGACCACACTTGGAGAATGAGTCTATGGGCTTCATCTGAGCCAGGGTTTTAACATTTTATTCAAACTTCCTTTTCTATTTACCTGATATTTAATTCTTGAAACACCATACAGTCTTTTCAAATATCCACTTCCCAGTGTCCCTATGGAGTGGTACTTGTCTTAAAACATCTGTACAGCTTGCCCAAATACTGAATATATTTGCCTATCCACAGCTCCCACAACCTTATACAACCTGATTCATAGTGCTAACTTTGTCAGTAATCTTTATTAATATTTCATCATTCATTTTCTTTCCAAAAGGATGAGGTTTGCACTTTTTGTACTATGCTGGTAGGAAGTGATAGAGGCATAAAGGCTTATTGCACACGCTGCATTCCACTTTCTGCTATAATTATATCTCTATCTATTAGGTCTACATGCATGAAATCCGATAAAAAAAAAAAGACATCACTTCTTAAATGAGAAATAAGAGGTGATACTTTTATTTTTTAACCTTTTTATTTATATTTAAAATTTATTTCAATTTATTCGTGTTGTATTCCAGCTGTCCCCCCCTCCGTCGTCTTCTCTTCCCAATCCCTCCTCCCTCCCTTTCTCCTCCCATGCCCCTCTCCCAGTTAACTGATTTGAGAGGTTCTCTTCTCATTCCCTCTGACCCTAGCCTATCAGGTCTCATCGGGACTGTCTGAATTGTTTTCCTCTGTAGCCTGGTAAGGCTGCCCCTCTCCCTCAGGGCTGGCTCTTTGACCACTTCCCCCTGTGGGAGGAGCAGCTTTACCAGAACACAGAGGAGGACATTGCAGCCAGTCGTGATGAGACCTGATAAACTAGGGTCGGATGGAAGGGGAGGTGGACCTCCCCAATCAGTGGACTTTTAGAGGGGTATGGTAAGAGATGAGGGAGGGAGAGTGGGATTGGGAGGGAATGATGGAGAGGGCTACAGCTGGGATTCAAAGTGAATAAAATGTAATTAATGGAAAAATAAAAAATTAATAATAATAATAATAATAATAACATAAACATTAGCTGGCCTGGGTATGTACAGCAATCCTGTCATTGTTCTCACAGGTTTTGTTACTTGACAGTTCTCAATTTAAATTTAAATGAAATGACTCAAAATTAACCAGTCATCTAGTATATTCATGGACACAGCACATGTACAGTTCTGAAATGTACATAAGAGTTTCATGAAAAATTGATAAATATCTCATGTTCTCACTGTAAGAATCTGTGTTTGTATTTATATACTCTAATTTCATTAATGGAATGTTTGTTATTCTAGAAAACATAAATACAAGTAACATACATAATGAGCAGGTTGTGCTTATGTATGTATATATAACTATGTACATACATACATATATGAGTATAAAAATAATTAATGAAAAAGAGCCATGAATTTGAAAGATTCCAATGATCTATGTAGGAGATGGTTTGGAGGGAGAAAATAAAAAAGATAAATAATACAATTATATTATAACATAAAGAATAAAAGAAATAATTTTAAAATAATTATTTAATTGTATATCAGCATAATAAAATGTTTTGTATATCCCCTAACTTTTTAAATTATAATAACATTTCTTTCTTTGAGTTTTGACCTCATTGATGGCTTTTATAACATGGTGATGCTATAGTCCTATTATTTTAGCTGTAATTTGTATTATAGTCACTTATAGTGTATTGTAAGTGGCTTGTGAATATTGTTATCTGAATGATGCTTTAGAATATATCATTAAGAAATACAGAAATTGTAGAGCATTGTAGCACACATATTTAATCCCAGAACTTGGGAGACAGAGGCGGGTGTATATCTATTAGTTTGAGGCAAGAAGTTTAAATAATGAGGCCTAACCCAGCCAGGACTACATTAGTTTGAGATATGTGACCCCATCTCAAACTACCACCACCGACAACAAAAGAAATAGATAATTTTAGTAGATGAATATCCTTATGTATTGAAATTTTTATTTGTATTGCTGACTGTTCTCAAGGCCTCATGTGTGCTAGGAGAATGTTATTACCAATGAGGTTCACCTTCAGGTTATTTATATTCAAATTTTTTCTTAATAAAATTAAGTCCGAGATTATTTCCATGTCCTGAAAACAAGTAAAATATACTAAGTATTTTCTCCGAATGTTTCATCAGTTTGTAATTATCATTGGTAATATGTTGAGGCACCATATTATCTATTTGAAAAATTCATAATTTGTAGAAATGTAGCTCAATCACAACAATCATAAAAGCACTATTAAGGGGAGATCCAAGATGGCGGCGATCAGTGCACACCCTATTCAGAGGAGCTGAAACTCCGAATTGGTGAGTGGAGGGGCTGTGCAACCCAAAACGACAGTACGAGGAGTCTGGGGAGAAGGGGGACAAACTGTGATCTGAGTCTTATAGGACACAGGTCAACCACAGACATTTCCGTGGACCTCTCCTGGGGAATTGATTCCCAGGCACTTCCCTGTAAAGGGCAGAGGAAACAGTGGAGGTACTGCAGCCAACAGGGAAGTGGCAGTGGAAGGTACCGCAATTAGCAGCTGAAAGAGAGGAGACATCCCGCAGTGCACACAGCTTGACTGCACACAGTGCTACCTGCTCCAAGCACAGATCTCCCTC
The DNA here is from genome assembly GCF_907164565.1 of Psammomys obesus. Lineage (NCBI taxonomy): Eukaryota > Metazoa > Chordata > Mammalia > Rodentia > Muridae > Psammomys > Psammomys obesus. The sequence goes on along the minus strand of NW_026591872.1, from coordinate 2,840,930 downwards.
CTTGAGATTTGAGACTGAGAACACTCAAACCCCCACGTGGCATCCCCCCCCCACCTCTAATCTCCAGCCTTGCCTGAGGGGGAAGTGGCAGAGGAAGCACATAGCGCTTCCCAACTCAGAGAGCAGAGCCCAGCCTGCTGTGCTCACAGCTTCTACCACAGAGCACAGGGCTGGCACACAGAGCCCACAACAGAATACTTGTCCTGCCCACAGAGTCAGCCACAGACCTCAGAGTCCAGCCTGCAGAGCCCTCCACAGTCTGGAGACCACTGGGTATTCAGGAAACCTGTGCAGGTGCTTTGTACTTGCAATCTGCGCTTGCTAACCACACTACCATCCACATCTTCTCCTGTGCTTGCTCTCAACTCCCATATCCCAAGCACCTACACTCTATAGCACTCTCCTTCAAGACACACTTATGCTCACACACGTGCGCACACATATGCACACAATTACTCCCCAGCAATAACGAATCTGCACCAGCGGCTTTTCCTCTCTCAGGTACAAATGAAGCAACAACACACACTCTCAAACCACTGGACCTCCCTGATCTTCCTGAAGAATACTCCAGACACCAGAGAAAGACAGTTCCAGTTTGAAGTTCAGACTCAAGGAAAAAACAGTGAAGATCACATATAAGAAAATGGCCAAAGGTAGGCATAAGAACTCACCAAAGAAAAATCAGGGCTATGATCCTCTCTTTCTGTTTTCTGGACTGTTTTTTCAGGAAGATGAGAGAGGTTCACTGCTTTGGGAGTGTGCACTTTGTTTTCAGTTTTGCCTAAGTAAAGAATGTGACGCTGGCTCTATTCGCGTGCGCTTTTAGCAGGCGCAGTGTGCATGCGTGGATTCTCTGATTATTGCAGTGGCCTGCAAGCCACTATTACGCAGTTCTGATTGAGATCCAGGGATTGTCTGCCTGGATTACCCTGGTGGACCCACAAGGCAGAGGCTTCACTGTTGGGGTCGCTATCCCAAGAATCGCTCTGATGCCCACATTAGGAGTGTGGGTGCCAGGGATCTCGTCTGGTTGCTTCTATGGAGAGGCCTTGGGTCTGGGGCAATCTCTCCCTAGAAGGCTCACTCACTCTCTTGCAGGACCAGTTGGAATGCACAGAGGTTCCCCTTGCTCACTACTCTCTGTTTTGGTCCTGCTGCGGAAGTGCACGGGTAGGCTATCAGTCAGCTCTGTGACACTGTGGCCGCAGAACTCGGTGTCCACCTTTCCTGTGTGCTGCCTCTTTGTCCTTTCACTCTGCCAGGAGGGGTTATGTTGACTGGTCCCTGGGTGGCGCGGGAAAGAGTTAGAATGAGTGTACTCAATCCCAGATCCCGGGCCCAGATCCCGGGCCCAGATCTCTCTGCCAGAAGCAGCCTAGCAGTAGAATCTATGTTTGCTGATCCCAAGAGAGTACCGGGTAGAGTTGAGTGTCTTCAGATCCAGAGCTTGGGCCACTGGAGAGAGGGTGCTGTGTCCTTGGCAGGCTGCCTCTCTGTCCTTCCCCTCTGACCTTCTCCTCTGCTAGGGCAAGCTTATGGAGGTGCTCTCAGGGGAGTGCCAGCAGGGGTTGGGGCTTCTCAGTCGGATCCTGAGCTGGCGGCATTTCTCTGCGGGGGCGGGGGGGGGGGGGCGCCGGGGATAGAACTTGCTGCTAGACCTTATTGTGCTGGACCCAGGATAATCTCAGGACGTGTAGAATGACCACAGTCCCAGATCCTGAGCTGTAGTTTGTTTGCTAGGAGCGGCAGGCAGCACTGGAGTTCCAGCATTGTGAAGCCTCTGTGCGCCTTTTTATCCTTTCACTCCACTGCGGCAGGGTTATGGCGGCGTTTGGGGGAGTGCCCAAAAGGATTGGGTTTTCTCAGCCCTGATCTCGGGTTGGGGTACAGACAATGTGGTCTGTGGCAGATTCTGCTGGATGCCTCCTGCCTCCTCCAAAGAGGGAGTAGGGATTTTGAGCTGGGCGCACAGCTGAGATCCGTGCGCGGCAGGAGCTCAATTGTGATGGCGGCAGGTACCCGCCGAGGTCAGAGAGACCTTCCAGGGAAAGACTGGGTGATCGGTGACCAGTCTGGCGACTTTCCTTCCCCGTTGGTTTTTTTTACGACTGGGACTCCCAGCCTCAGGCACCCATGTGCCCACCAATCAGCTTGGGAAACTGATTGGGACAAGCAGGCTTGCAGCACCAGCCAGGAGACCCAAAGCCTGAGTTAGCCGGGTCCTCTTCCGGGTTCTGGCTGGGCAGCCGAGAGTGGACCCGACCGATTCCCACGCCGTGGGAGCCTCCCCTCACCTGGGAAACACGATCGATCGCTGTTCTTTTAGGGCCCAGAGTTCAGTCTCCTGGTCGCTGCTCGGAGTGTGTTGTCCTGCTTCTCAGACACGGTGTTCTCCTGGTGCCACCATCTTGGCTCCCCCAAACATGGTCTGTAGATATTGTTTAAATTTGGTTTTGTCTTGGAATATCTTGAATTCTCGATCTATGTTGATTGAAAGTTTTGCTGGGTATAGTAGTCTGGGTTGGAATCTGTGGTCCCTTAAGGACTGTTGATTTCTGTCCAGGCCCTTCTGGCTTTCACAGTTTCTGTTGAGAAATCTGGTGTGATTCTGATAGGTCTACCTTCATATGTTACTTGGCCTTTTTCCCTTGCTGCTTTTAGAATTTTTTCTTTGTTTTGTAGGTTCAGTGTTTTGACTATGATGTGACGTGAAGAATTTCTTTTCTGGTCTAGTCTACTTGGTGTTCTGTAGGCCTCTTGTATGTTTATGGCCATCTCCTTCTTTAAGTTGGGAAAGTTTTCTTCTATAATTTTCTTGAAAATATTTTCTGGACCTTTGAGCCTGATGTCTTCTTTTTCTTCTACTCCTATTATTCTTAGATTTTGTCTTTTCATGGTGTCCTTGATTTCTTGGATGTTTTGTGTTTGGAACTTTTCTGATTTTATTTTTTCTTTGAGAGACGTGTCAATTTCCGCAAGTGTATCTTCGGCTCCTGAGATTCTTTCTTCCATTTCTTGTATTCTGTTTTCATGTCTTGCACCATTTCCTTCATCTGTTTGAATGTGGACTCCTGCTTTTCAATGATAGCTTCTATTTCTTTGTCCGTTTCCTCTCTGTGTATCACTAATTGTGCCTCTACTTCTTTGGGTATAATTGCCTGTATTTCTATGAGAGCTTTGTTTATTTCTTTTTTATTTGCCTTCATTTGTGTGGACATTTCTTTGAGAGCTTTGTGCATTTCTTCTCTGTTTGCCTCAATTTTCGTGGTCATTTCTCTGAGGGCACGATTTGTTTCCTCTTGGTTAGTCTCGATTTCTTTGGTTATTTCTCTGAGGGCGTTGTTCATTTCATCTCTATGGGCCTCTAGTAGCTGGAGAAACATAGTTTTGAGGTCGTTTTCTTGTATATCTAGTGAATTGAAGTGTCCATTGTTTTGTGGGGTTGCTGGTGAGGTCATTGTGTCCTGATTTTTGTTGGGAGTGTTCTTACGTCTGCCTCTAGCCATCTGGTTATTTATAATCCTCACTGGTTGTTCCTCGAGATTGTAGTTTGGGCTATGATCCTCTCTTTCTGTTTTCTGGACGAGGACACCATCATCAAAACAAAGCGACTGCCTATAGATTGGGAAAGAATCTTCACTAAACCTTTATCTGACAGAGGACTAATATCGAGTATATACAAAGAACTAAAGAAGCTGAAAAGCAGCAAACCAAGTAATCCGATTAAAATATGGGGAACAGAGCTAAACAGAGAATTCTCGACAGAGGAATATCGAATGGCAGAGAAACACTTAAAGAAATGCTCATCCTCATTAGCCATCAGGGAAATGCAAATCAAAACAACCCTAAGATATCACCTTACACCCATCAGAATGGCCAAAATGAAAAACTCAAGGGACAACACATGCTGGAGAGGTTGTATAGAAAGGGGAACCCTCCTCCACTGCTGGTGGGAATGTAAACTGGTACAACCACTCTGGAAATCTATCTGGCGCTTTCTAAGACAATTAGGAATAGTGCTTCCTCAACACCCAGCTATACCACTGCTAGGTATATACCCAAAGTTTGCTCAAGTACACAAAAGGGATATTTGCTCAACCATGTTTATAGCAGCTTTATTTGTAATAGCCAGAACCTGGAAACAACCCAGATGTCCATCAACGGAGGAATGGGTACAGAAATTGTGGTATTTTTACACAATGGAATACTACTCAGCAATCAAAAAGGAGGAAATCATGAAATTTGCAGGCAAATGGTGGAATCTAGAAAAGATCATCTTGAGTGAAATATCCCAGAAGGAGAAAGACAAACACAGTATATACTCACTTATATAGACCTATAAGATATAATAAACATAATGAAATCTATACACCTAAAATAGATAATCAAGAGAGCGGACATGGGGTAAGATTATCAATCCTCGTTTTGAAAGACAGATGGGATACATTTAACATTGACAGGAGTCTACTGAGTGCATTGGAAAGACTCTAACTAGCGGTGTTTTCAAAGCAAAGACTCGTGACCAAACCTTTGGCAGGGTGCAGGGAATCATAAGAAAGAAGGGGAGTTAGACTAATGAGGAAAGGATAGGAGCTCCACAAGGACCAAAGATATCTGGGCACAGGGTCTTTTCTGAGACTGACATGCAACCAAGGACCATGTATGAATGTAACCTAGAACCTCTGCTCAGATGTAGCCTGTGGTAGCTCAGTAACCAATTGGTTTCCCATAGTGAGGGGAACAAGGACTATTTCTAACAGGAACTCAATGGCTGGCTCTTTGGCCTCCCCACCCCCCAAGGGAGGAGCAGTCCTGTTAGGCCACAGAGGAGAGCTTTGCAGCCAGTCCTGAGGATACCTGATAAAACAGGATCAGATGAATGGGGAGGTGGTCCCTCTATCAGTGGACTTGGCAAGGGGCACGGTGAAGAGGAGGGAGGGAGCAAGGGACTGGGAGGGAATGAGGGATCGGGAGACGGCTGGGGTACATAGTTAATAAAATGTAACTGATAAGAAAACAATAAAATACGAAGAAAAAAAAAAAAAGAAAAATCAGGACCTCATGGCCAAACCAGCAACCTCCAAAAGCAATGGGTATTTTAATTCAGCGGAAATACAGGAAAATGACTTTAAAGCTATATTTATGCAGTTATTAGAGAAACAAAAAGAGGAAATGAACAGAGCTTTAAAAGAAATACAGAAGACTATAACTGCTTACTTACAGGAACAATTAGAGACATATAGATAGGAAACAACAAAAAAATACAAGCCATATTCACTCAGATGAAGGAAATGGTGCAAAGCATGAAAACAGAATTAGAATCTATAAAGAAAACACAAATTGAGAAAATTCTGGAGCTGGAGAAATTAGAGAAAAGATCAGGAACCACAAAGGTAAACATCACCAATATAATACAAGAGATGGAAGAGAAAATCTAGGATTCCTAAGATACACTTGCTGAAATTGATTCCTCCCTCAAAGAAACAGTAAATTCAGAAAAGTCCCAAACACAAAACATTCAAGAAATCAAGGACACCATGAAAAGATGAAACCTAAGAATAATAGGAATAAAGGAAAAAGAAGACTCCAAGCTCCAAGGACCAGGAAATATTTTTAAGAAAATCATAGAAGAAAATTTTCCCAACTTAAAGAAAGAGATGTCTGTAAACATACAAGAAGCCTACAGACCACCAAATACACTAGATCAGAAAAGAAATACTTAATGTTACATCATCGTCAAAACACTAAGCCTAGAAAACAAAGAAAAAATATTAAAGGCAGCAAGAGAAAAATGTCAAGTAACATATGAAGGCAGACCAATCAAAATCACACCAGACTTCTCATCAGAAACTATGAAAGCCAGAAGAAGAGCCTAGGCAGAGGTCATGCAGTCTTTAAGGGAACACAGATGTCAACCCAGACTACTATACGCAGCAAAGCTTTCAATCAATATAGATGGAGAAAACAAAATATTCCATGGCAAAACTAAACTGAAAGAATATCTACACAGCAAAACAGCCCTACAGAAGATACTAGAAAGAAAACTCCAAGCCAATGAAAACAACTACACCAAAGAAAATATAGGATACAGATAATTTCCCAACAAAACTTAAAAGAAAAAAAAAAAGCAAGGAATCATAGTAAGACCACCAAAACCACAATAAAAGGAACTAACAGTCATTGGTCACTATTATCTATCAACATCAATGGACTCAACTCTCCAATAAATAGACACAGACTAACAGAATTGTTGCGGAAACAGGATCCAACATTCTGCTGCATCCAAGAAACACACCTATTCAAAAAAAAAGATAAACACTACCTCAGAGTAAAGAGCTGGAAAAATGTTTTTCAAGCAAATGGACCCAGAAAACAAGCTGGGGTAGCGATCCTAATATCTAATAAAATAGACTTTCAACAAAAATGATTCAAAAAAAAAAAATGAGAAGGGGCACTTCCTTCTCATCAAAGGAAAATTCCAACACGAGGAAATCACAATTTCGAACTTCTTTGCCCCAAACACAAGACCACCTACATTTGTAAATGAAACATTATTAAAGCTGAAATCACATTGATCCCAACACCTTAAAAGTGGGAGACTTCAACACTCCACTCTCTCCAAGGGACAGGTCATCCGGTCAGAAGCAAAACAGTGAAACAAGGGCACTTACAGAGGCCATAAATCAAATGGACCTAATAGATGTCTACAGAACTTTCCACCAAAAATCAAGAGTACACCTACTTTTCAGCACCTGATTGAACCTTCTCCAAAATAGACCATATTTTGGTCACAAAACAAGCCTCAGCAGATACAGGAAGATTGAAATAATCCCTTGTACTTTATCTGAACATCATGGTCTAAAGCTGGACCTCAACAACAGAAACAGCAAAAAACCTACATGGACATGGAAACTGAACATCACTACTCAATGACAGCTTGGTTAGGGAAGAAATAAAGAAAGAAACTAAAGACTTCCTAGAATTTATTGAAAATAAAAGCACAACACACCCAAATTTATGGGACCCAAAAAAGGCAGTGCTAAGAAGAAAGCTCATAGCACTAAGTATCTTCAAGAAGAAATTTGAAACATCACATACAAGCAATTTATTGGAATCACTGAAAGCCCTAGGGGAAAAAAAAGATGCAGATACATCCAAGAGGAGCAGACGGCTGGAAATAATCAAACTCAGGGCTGAAATCAATCAATTAGAAAAAAAATAAAACTATTCAAAGAAGCAATGAAACAAAAAGCTGGTTCTTTGAGGAAATCAACAAGATAGACAAGCCCTTAGCCAAACTAACAAAGAGGCAGAGAAAAACTATCCAAATCAGCAAAATCAGAAATGAAAAGGGTGAAAAAAAAAAAAGAAAAGGGTGACATAACTACAGACACTGAGGAAATCCAAACAATCATTAGGTCTTACTGCAAAAGCCTATATGCCACAAAATTTGAAAATCTAAATGAAGCAACCTAAAGCCCCTACTCAGATATAACCCTTGGTAGCTCAGTATTCAAGTGGATACCCTAGTAAGGGGAACAGGGACTGTATTTGACATGAACTTGATGGTAGGCCCTTTGACACCCCCCCCCCAGAGAGGAGCAGCCTTGCTAAGCTACAGAAGAAGACTTTGCAGCCAGTCCTGAAGACACCTGATAAACCAGTATCAGATGTAAGGTGAGGAGGTTCTCCCTTATCAGTGGACTTGGAAAGGGGCAGGGAGATGAGGGTGGGAGGGTAAGATTGGGAGGGAAAGAGGGAGTGGGATACAGCAGAGATACAAAGTTAACAAAATGTAACTAATATTTAATAAATAAATAAATATATAAATAAATAAATAAGAAAATTAAATGAAATGGACAATTTTCTTGATAGAGTCCATATACCTAAATTAAATCAAGATCAGGTAGAAAAGTTTCCCTTCCAAAGAAAGCCCAGGGTCAGATGGTTTCAGCGCAGATTTCTACCAGACTTTCAGAGAAGAGATAACTCCAATTCTCTTCAAGGTATTTGACAAAATAGAAACAGAAGGAACATTAACAAACTATGAAGCCACAGTCACCTTGGTCCCAAACCACACAAAGACCCAACAAAAAAAAGAGAACTTCAGACCTATCTCTCTTATGAACATTGATGCGAAAGATACTTAATAAAATACTTGCAAACCGAATTCAAGAACACATGAATGATATCATCCAACATGACCAAGTAGGCTTCATTCCAAGCATGCAAGGGTGATTCAATATACAAAAATCCATCAATGTCATCCACCGTATAAACAAACTGAAGGAGAAAATCCACATAATCATCTCCTTAGATGCCAAAAAAGCATTTGACAAAATCCAACAACCATTCATGTTTGAAGTTTTGGAGAGATCAGGGATACAAGGCACATATCTAAACATAGGAAAGGCAATATACAACAACCCTATAGCCAACATTAAACTCAATGGAGAAAAACTTAAATCAATCCCACTGAAATCAGGGACAAGACAAGACTGCCCATTGACTCCATACCTCTTCAACATAGTACTTGAAATCCTAGCTAGAGCAATAAGACCAGTAAAGAATATCAAGGGGATACAAATTGGAAAGGAAGAAGTCAAAGTATCACTATTTGCAGATGATATGATAGTATACCTGAGTGACCCCAAATATTCAACCAGGGAACTCCTACAGCTGATAAACACCTTCAGAAAAGTGGCTAGATACAAAATCAACTCAAAAAAACAAACAAACAAACAAACAAAAACAGAAGCCCTCCTGTATACCAAAGACAACATGGCTGAGAAAGAAATTAGAGAATCAACACCCTTCACAACAATCACTAATAACATAAAGTACCTTCATGTGACTGTAACCAAGGAAGTGAAAGACCTGTTTGAGAAAAACTTCAAGTCTCTGAAGAAAGAACCAAAGAAGATGTAAGAAGAAGGAAAGATCTCCATTGCTCATGGATTGGCAGGATTAACATAGTGAAAATGGCCATTCTGCCAAAGGCAATCTAAAGATTCAATGCAATTCCCATCAAAATACCAACACAAGTCTTTACAGACCTTGAAAGAAAAATTCTCAACTTCCTATGGAGAAACTAAAGCCAGAATTTCCAAAATGATCCTGTACAACAACAGATCATCTGGAGGTATCTCCATCTGATCTCAAGCTGTGCTACAGAGCACTAGTAATTAAATCTGCATGGTATTGGCATAGAAGCAGAAAGAAAGATCAATGGAACTGAATAGAAGACCCAGAAAATAACCCACACATCTATGAATAATTGATTTTTTACAAAGAAGTCAAAACCATTCAATGGAAAAAAAAGACAGCATCTTCAACAAATGGTGCTGGTCCAACTGGATGTCTATATGTAGAAAAATTAAAATAGATCCGTATTTATCACCCTGTACAAAACTAAAGTCCAAGTGGATCAAAGACCTAAACATAAAACCAGAAACATTAAATTAGTTAGAAGAAACAGTGGGGAAGACCCTAGAACTCATCGGCACTGGAGACTACTTCCTAAACAGAACACCAACAGCACAGGGTCTAAGATCAACAATAAATAAATGGGACCTCATGAAACTGAAAAACTTCTGTAAAGCAAAACACAGTGTCATCAAAACAAACAACAGCCTACACACTGGGAAAGGATCCTCACCAACCCTACATCTGACAGAGGGATAATATCCAGTATGTATAAAGAACACAAGAAGTTAAAATGCAACAAATCAAGTAATCCAATTAAAAAATGGGACATGGAATTAAACATATAAATCTCTGTAAATGTTTGTAGAATGGCAGAAAAACACTTAAAGTAATGCTCAAGTCCTTAGCCATCAGCGAGATGCAAAATGACCCTGAGATTTCACCTTACACCCATCAGAATGGCTAAGATAAAAAACTCAAGAAACAACACATGCTGGAGAGGTTATGTTGAAAGGGGAACCCTCTCCCATTGCTGGTGGGAATGCAAACTTGAACAACCACTTTGGAAATCAATCTGGCACTTTCTCGGACAAATAGGAATAGTGATTTCTCAAGATCCAGCTATACCACTCCTAGGATTATATCCATAAGATGCTCAAGTACACAACAAGGACATTTGCTCAAACATAATCAGCAGCTTTATTCGAAAGAGCCGGAACCTGGATAGAATCCAGATGTCCCTCAGTTGAGGAATGGATACAGAAATTGTGGTACTTTTACACAATGGAATAATACTCAGCAATTAAAAACAAGGAAATCAAGAAATTTTCAGGCAAATGGTGGGGTGTAGAAAAGATCATCTTGAGTGTGCTATCCCAGCAGCAGAAAGACACACATAGTATATACTCACTTATATAGACCTATAAGATAAGATAAATATGCTGAAATCTATACACCTAAAGAAGACAAACAAGAAAGAGGACCTGGGGTAAGATGATCAAGCCTCACTTAGAAAGACAAATGGCATAGACATTGGAGGTAGGAGAAAACAAGTAACAGGACAGGGGCCTACCACAGAGGGCCTCTGAAAGACTCTACCTAGAAGTGTATAAAAGCAGATATTAAGACTCATAACCAAATCTTCGGCAGAAAGCAGGGAATCATATGAAAAAGGGGGAGTTAGTAAGACTTGGAGAGGACAAGAGCTCCACAAGGACCAAATATATCAGGGCACAGGTGTCTTTCATGATACTGTTTCTCCAACGAAGGACCATGTACAGATATAACCTAGAACCTCTGTCCTGATATAGACCATGATATCTCAGTATCTAAGTGGGTTCTATAGTAAGGGAACAGGGACTATTTCTGACATGAACTCAATGGTGAACTCTTGGACCATGCCCCCCCAAGGGAGGAGCAACCTTGGTAGCCTACAGAAGAGGACATTGCAGCCAGTCCTGAAGAGACCTGATAAGCTAGGTTTCAGATGGAAGTGGAGGAGGTACCTTCCCAAGTACCTATGAGGGTACTTGGGAAGGGGCAGGGAGGAGATGAGGGAGGGAGGGTGGGATTTGGAGGGAATGAGGGAGGTGTTTACATCTGGGATAAAAAGGAAATAACCTATGATTGATATAAAAAATTAAAAAAATTAAAAAAGCACTATTAAGGGAAAAATCAAGGTATGGAAAGTTACTCCATCAATAGAATTTTGCCATTCAAGCATGAAGAGCAGAGTTGAGATAACCAGTACCATATGGAAATCCAAGAACAGTAACAGTAATCCCTTGTTGGGAATATGATGGTAGACATTCCTGGTGCATACAAGCTAGCCAATTTGGTAATCTCCATGTTCAGTAAAAGAACTCTGTCTAAATTAAGGTAGAGAGCTACTTTGAAGAATGACTGACCTCAATGTCTGGTTTCCACATGAAAGTACAGACTTATACATACACACTTGCACATAGATACATGCACAGATATATAAACACACATATGTACATTCATCACACAAAAATAAATCAATATTGTTCTTTATAGAATTTGACGACCATCTCTACGTACTTTCCATGCAATATTTGTAAAATATCTCAAATCAAAACACCACTTCTAAGATCATGTAGTTTTTTCTAAGAACATATCCTAAAATAATGATCTTCAATATGGATATACATCTAATCTCAAGAATATTTTTGCTTGATATAGATGTATAACATTGAGATGCATAAATAACTTTCTAGTATACAGTACACATATGCTAGACAATATTCCAATGTGCTTATTATTGAAATAGGAAAATATTAACAATGTCCTTGAGATGAGCAGAGAATAAGATATTATATAGTGATGTTTACAATATTGTACTAATATAACAAAAATAAAAGGACTATATCTTCTGGTCAAAAAATATTTCTACATGGAATATGTGTACATATTTAATACTTAATTTATCCCTTCAATATTCCCAAATATTGAAATATTAGAATGATGGTTTGGAAGACCTAGCTCTGTATTAATACACTTGCCAACCATGCATGAGGCCTGGATTCAGATGCAAGTTTACACATAATAAATAAGTAAACAAACACAAACATAACCATAAATTAGGATAACTATTTTCAGATTCAAAAGCATTATGATTAATGTCTTGAAACATCTATATTGTATAATTGTGATTAGGTTTAAGAATTAATTTAAAAGTGCACTGCATATTATAACTGTGAAGTAAAATTTACCATTATATTGTCAGTATCTATCAAATTAAACTGTTCTGTTGATCAATCCTCACTTAGAAAGACAAATGGGATATGCATTGGACATATGACAGAAGTCTACCACAGAAAGCATCGGAAAGACTCTACCTAGCAGTGTTTCAAAACAGATACTAAGACTCATAACCAAACCTTCAGCAGAGTGCAGGGAATCATATGAAAGAAGGGGGAGTTAGTATGACGTGGAGAGGATAGGAGCTCCACAAGGCACAAATATATCTGGGCACAGGGTGTTTTTTTTTTTTTTTTTTTTTTTCTGAAACTGTTTCTCCAACCAAGGACCATGTATGGATATAACTTAGAACCTTTGCTCGGACGAACCTCGTGGTAGCTCAGTAACCAATTGGTTTCCCATAGTAAGGGGAAGAGGGACTATTTCTGACAGGAACTCAATGGCAGGCTCTTTGACCTCCCCACCCCCCAAGGGAGGAGCACTCCTGCTAGGCCACAGAGGAGGACTTTGCAGCCAGTCCTGAAGATAACTGAGAAAACAGGGACAGATGAAAGGGGAGGAGGTCCTCCCCAATCTGTGGACTTGGAAAGGGGCAGGGAGGAGATGATGGAGGGAGGGTGGGATTGGGAGGGAATAAGGGAGTGGGATACAGAGTTAATAAAATGTAAATAATAATAATAATAATAATAATAAAAAGAAATGCTAAAAAAACTTAAATCACCCCATAAAACACCAAAAACTAAAACAGTATTTCATTGACAAAACAATTCTATGAAAGAAAAAAAAATCAAATAAAATAAACTGTTCTGTTATAGAAAATTTCAGAGTGTTCAGGGAAATCTCAATATTTGTTTTAATTCAAAGGTTTATAATATTGTATCTTTGGATCAGAGATAACTTTGATCAGCATTGTATGAAAATGTAATCAATGTTTTTTAACAAGAAAGAAGTTAAAGCAGAGTAGTTTAAAAGATGTATATTTAATCTCAGACCTGAAGAATGCCTACTAAGAAGTATTATTAACAATTTTGGAAAAATTAAGTAAGCCATAAAAAATTAATGACTTTATCTTTGTCATGAAATAAAGTGGCACAAACAATACTAAGTAGTTCTTAACATCAACACAAGCTAATAAAATTTCCTATTATCTGATCACTATTATGAATTACTCAGACCTGAATTACCACTTCAGGAACTCAGAAGTTAAGTGTGGAGTTATGACATATATTTAGGAATGTGTTTATATAACTTCATGTTAAAGACAATTCATCATCTGAGTTATGTAGACTGTTCCCTGAAAGCATAGACACCCATTTCTATGCCCAATGATCATTGTTTAGTATGTCTTTACTGAATTTTGGTTATCATTATCTTAAAAGGTGTTTCATTGACTGTAGGCTTAGATTTTTCACCAAACCTACTTTATTTAGAGTTCTTAAATACCTTTACTTCCCTTCCAACCCTCCTTCCTTAGGTAGGTAATTAGTAGGGAAAAGGGTTATATACCTCTATTATCTATTTCCTGCTTATTAGAGTTGATGAGTCTTCAGCAGATTACTACCAGGATACCAGCACTCCAGTCCAAAGGCCAACACCAAGCAGCAACAAGAATCAGCATGATTCAGAAGATGGGACATGTCAGCGAAAGCCACAAGATTTAGGTGGATTGTCTCAAGAGGTTTTCTGGAATGTTTCTCTCTGTGCACCAAGAGGTTCTTGGAATGTTTCTTTCTGCAAAATCAACTGTCAAAGCACAAAGATCAGCATAGCAATGTCGATACAAACGCTATGTCTCACTGTGCATGGCCTTCTTTATATCTCCTCTCCTCAGAGTCCAACAAAGTCATGCTCCTTCCATGAGAGCTCAATGCAAAACATCATGTGCCCTCTCAGAAGCCAGCTTCCAGATAAACATCATATGCCCTCTGGTAAGACAGCCTTTAACAAATTATCATATACCTCAACTGATTCTTCAAAGAAACCAGAAACTTTCATTTCAATTGACTCTCTTAATGAATTAGGTTTGGTAATCACTGAAGAATCAAATAAAATGGGAGTACAATGATGAAGAGAAATGGGCCTCATTCTGATCATGATGGGATGAGAATAATTAAAAGATTTAGTAGGAGTTAAGTTGGGTGATAAATTTGCTAAAATAATAAATGGATGGTTTACTGTTTTAAGAGTTCATCACTCTTATTTTTTTGTAATTTTGCATTTTTAAGTAATTTTTATTTTTTATATTAATCACAGTTTATTTACGTTGTAGCCCAGCAGTTGTTCCCTCCATAATTCCTTCCCAGTCCCACCCTCCCTCCCTCATCTCCCCCCTGCCCATTTCCATGTACACTGATAAGGGAGTCCTCCTCCCCTTTCATCTGACCCTAGATTATCAGGTATCTTCAGGACTGGCTGCAATGCCCTCCACTGTGGCCTAGCAAGGCTGCTCCTCCCTCGGTGAGGGGGGGAGGTCAAAGAGCCAGCCATTGAGTTCATGTCAGAAATACTTCCTGTTCCCCTTATTAGAGTACCCACTTGGATACTGAGCTGCCATGGGCTACATCTGAGCAGGGGTTCTAGTTTATATCCATACATGGTCCTTGGTTGGAGAAACAGTCTCATGAAAGACCCCTGTGCCCAGATATATTTGGTTCTTGTGGAGCCCCAGTCCAATGATAGGGGAGGTCCTCTTCCATTTCCATCTGACCCTAGTCTATCAGGTCTCATCGGGACTGGCTTCATTGTTTTCCTCTGTAGAATGGTAAGGATGCTCCCCACTAAGTTGGAGCTGATCAAAGAGCTAGTCACTGAGTTCATGCCAAAGACTGCCCATCTCATTTGCCTTTCTGAATGAAGATTGAGCATCTTACCCAGGGTCTTCCTTCTAGATTAGCTTCCTTAGGTGAACATATTTAGTATGATTATCCAATATTATATGTCTAATATCCACGTATAAGTGAGTATATATCATACATGTCTTTCTGCTTCTGGGATATTCCACTCATGATGATCTTTTCTAAATCCCACCATTTGCCTTCAAAGTTCATGATTTCTTGTTTTTAATTGCTGAATAGTATTCCATTGTGTAAATGTACCACAATTTCTGTATCCATTCCCCAACTGAGGGACATCTGGGTTGGTTCCAGCTCTGGCTATTACAAATAAAGCTGCTATGAACATGGTTGAGCAAATGTCCTTGTTGTATACTTGAACATCTTTTGTATATATGTGTAGAAGTGGTATAGCTGGATTTCGAGGTATCACTGTTCCTAATTGTCTGAAAGCACCAGATCGTTTTCTAGAGTGGTTGCACAAGTTTACATTCCCACCAGCAATCGAGGAGGGTTCCTCTCTCTCCACATCCATCCTCTCCAGCATGTGTTGTTAAAATAGAGTTTTTGATCGTAGCCATTCTTAGGTGTAAGGTGGAATCTCAGGGTCGTTTTCACTTGCATTGCCCTGATGAGTAAGGATGTTGAGCATTTCAATTATGCTGGGGTGTCCAGGGCTGCTTGCCCCTGGATAACTGGGTTCTGGAGATGCCATATTGCTCTGTCTTTTGTTGTTTGTACTTTTACACTAGCTTCTATCCACTGGGCCATATTAGGTATTGGCTGTTAGTTTCTAGTGCTTCCTTAAATCCTTGGCTGAGGAGAATCCTTTTGTCAAGAAGATGATTTTTCCTGAAGGAGGCCTCTTCACCATTTTGGGTATGGTCACTAAATGCCAGTGTTTCTCAGGAATTGCCACAGCTCACATCAGGGGGGCTCTCCTTTCACCAGGAGAAGTCCTGGAGACAGCTGCCTTGGTGCTGTGTTTCTTTGTCTGAATTTAGTGAGCTGCTGCTATTGTTCTTACACCGTTTTCTAAGTACAGACCTCTTGAAGAACATGGAAGTCCCATTGTTTGGTCAGTTTAGTGAGGGATAACCGGTTGTCCCTTCTAGCAGTATCTGGGTGCTGATCTCGGGGATCCCAGGCTTCTGTGGGTCTGAGGTTGGGGCTCTTTTCCCCAGTACCGAAGCATTAATCAGTGGCAGGTGAGCACAGGTCTCATGCCTGCAGCAGGAAACTAGAGCCTGGAGCCTTCAAGGCCCCAGAAACTTTTCTGGAGCTGTGTTTCCTGAGGTCAGACCAGAAGTTTCCTCCCACTGTAGGGTTTCCTCCCAATAGGGAGAGCCAGTCTGTGTTTTTTGGGGGTTTTACAGTTCCCTCTGTGGTGGCACATAGAGCAGGCAGTTGCAGATGAGTGGTGCCTCTAAGCTGGTTAACTGGGCACCTGCAGGATCCCGGGAACTTTCCCAGAGAACTTTTCTGTGTGTGTGGTGGTCGTCTGAGTGCTCTAAGCTCTGACCTGGTGTTTCCCTCTTTGTGCTGTTTTCTCCTGACAGGGAAATCCAGTCTCTGATGCACTGGAGCCCCCAGTTCCATCTGAGATAGTGATTGTGGTGCACAGCACTTCTTTGGTTTGGTGGCTGAGTGCCCCTCTTTGGGCTGGTGGCTGTGAGCCCAACAGTCCCAGAGACCTTTTCCAGGGATTGACTGGGTGACCTGAGGTTTGTCCCATTTGCTTCCTTAACTGTAGGGTTTTCTTGTGACTGGAAATCCCAGTCTTTGGTGTTTTGGTGCCCACTCTTCAGCCTGTGAAGGTGATCAGGACACACAGGCTTGTGGCTCTGGACTAGTGACCAAGTGCTTGTCAGGACCTGGGAACTCTTCCGGGTTTTAGCTGGGTGACCTGAGAATGGACCCAATTGATTCCCACACTGTGGGCTTTCCTCTCACCTGGAAAACACAATCACTGGTATTTTAGGGTCCTGAGTTCAGTTCTTGGTCGCTGTGCCAACACAGATGTCCTGCCCCTCAGACACACAGTCCTCCAGGCGCTGCCATCTTGGATCTCCCTTCATTACTCTTTTAAACTCAGACCTTTTGGCCAAAGGTAAATCCATTAGACATCTAGGAAAACAGTGCTGCAGGCAAATGAAATAACTGTACAAAAATATGTAAAATAGTACCATGCCTATTGTTTTAGAAATTAAATGGAGGCAAGTATGATATGGGTGAACTGGGTGAGGAGATAAGAGTAGTCTGAATATATATATATTTAGTTAGTTAGTTCAGGTCTGTTTTAGCCATGTGCCAGTTGATAGACATTTAGGTTCTTTTCAGTTTGTGGTTATTAGGAATAAAGCCATTATGAACATGTGTGTAAAATTCTTTGTCTGAACATATGATTTCATCTCTCTTGCTTAAAATGCCAGTATTGAAGTATCCGAGGACATATGAAAAGTATATGTTTATCTTTAGAAGAAACTGCGAATTTATTTTCTAAGATCTCTGCATAATTTGGATTCTTGCCAGCTACATATGAAAGTTGAATTTGCTCTTACTCCTTTTACTTACAGTCTTCTTCAGGGATTGAGCTTCTGATAGGTGATAGAAACCCAAGTGGCCAGTCCTAAGGATGTGCACATACAAACAAGACAAAGTGGATTAAAAAAGTTATATATATATATATATACATATATATATACATATATATATATATTTACATATATATCATGATAATAAATAATTGATGGTAAAAGATTTGGGAGGTAGTTCAGTGATTCAGAACGTTCTTACCATATATAAGGTATTGGGAAATCCCAGTTTCTATTCTTGATATATAACTTATGAGATTTTTATTTCTGGTTTAAATTTTTTAATGCGATCAGTGATTTTAGGGTAGTTTTAAGTCAGAAATATTTTGCTTGTTTTTATCTAGAAGTTTAAAAGCTGTAAAATTTATATTTAGGTAATATTTTTTCATAATGGTGTGATATAGAAATTGTGTTCAATTTTTTTTTCAATGAAAAAAAAAGATTTTTTTTTGCTCTGTTGCTCTCCCTGTGGAACTCCTGTCCCCTTCAGGTCTTTCTATACCACCCCCCCCCTTCCTTTATAAGTATCCTTGCACTCTGCCCAAAGTTTGGCTATTAGTCTCAGGATCTGCTTTGACACTCTGCTGCATAGAGTCTTTCAGAGGCCCTCTGTGGTGGCTCCTGTCCTGTTCCCGATTTTCTCTCTCTTACAATGTCTATCCTGTTTGCCTTTCTGAATGAGGATTGATAATTTTTATGATTTTTGCATTTTTACATATGTGTTAATTTCTAATTTGGCACATAAATGTTCTTAATATTCTCCAAATGAATTTTAATTTGTGCAGTCAGCAGCAACATCTTCATATACATTTCTGTTCTTATTCCTTTCTTCTGTCCTTTATTAATTTTACTTATATTTCAATTACAGGATCTTTTCAAAGTTGATTGTGCTGTTCCTATACTTGGTCTATATTTTTTTCGCTGTTATGATCTTTATTATATTCCTTTTTTTTTTTGGATTGCCTTGGCTTTTGTTAATCCTTATTTTACAGTCTCATATATATATATATAAAGTTGGGGAAATGATTTCTGATATTTCTTTGTTTTAATGTAATCATTTAGAACTATTTGTTTTCCAGTGAGAACTGGATTTCTGTATCTCATTGTTTTTATAAGATGAATATTGTTTATTTCAAAATGTTTTTACTTCATTTCTAATTTATTCTATACCCATTTTTAAAAAGAAGAACAATTTCCGTTTATTGGTAAACTTCTAGTTTTGCTTTGTTACTGATTTCAATTTTCTACTGTTGTTAGAGAAAGCATGCTTTGTAAGTTCAGTCTTTCTCAAAATTTCAGTCTTGCTTTGTGGATTAAGCTACAGGTTTAGAGGAACATATATTACTATAATGATTAAAAAACAATGCTGTATTTAATAATAATTCTAAAATTGTAATTATAATTTCATCTAGGTGTCCAGTTACAGTTAGGGTTACAATGAGATAATAGTTACAATATTAATTCAGTATACTCACTATTTTTAATTTAATTTAATTTATATATTTATTAACTACAATTTATTGAATTTGTATCCCCACTACAGCAGCCTCCCTTGTCTCCAACAATTTCCACCCACCCTCGCTCTTCTCCCCCTTTGCCCTTTTCCTAGTCTCCTGATAGGGGAGGATTTTCTGCCCTTCT
This sequence comes from Psammomys obesus, assembly GCF_907164565.1. NCBI lineage: Eukaryota > Metazoa > Chordata > Mammalia > Rodentia > Muridae > Psammomys > Psammomys obesus. The sequence goes on along the minus strand of NW_026591872.1, from coordinate 2,821,717 downwards.
ATTATGAGCCTAGCTCATCAGTTTCCATCAAGGCTGGCTGCATCATCTTCCCCTGTGTCCTGGCAAGGCTGTACCCCGCCCTGGGGGAGATAATAAAAGAACCAGCCCCTGAGTTCATGTCAGAGATATCCCTTGTACCACTTACTAAGGAACACACTTGGGAACTGAGCAACCAATGGGCTTCCTTTGAAAAGGGAGACTAGGTGTTCTCCGTGAATGGTCCTTGGTTGGAGTATCAGTTCCTGAAGGCTCCCTTGGGCCCAGGCATTTTGGATCTGTTCTCCTTTTGGAGTTCCTGATCCATCCAGATATTTCTATCTCCCTCTTCTTTCATAAAGATTCAGGAACTCTGGCCAAATTTGGCTATAAGTCTCACTAACATCTTTGCTACCCTGGTGGGTAGAGTCATTCAGAGGTCTTCTGTGGAAGGCTCCTGTCCTGTACCTTGTCTTCTACTTCCAATGTCTGTACTGTTTTCCCTTCTGAATGAGGATTAAGCATCTTCCTTGTTTGTTAGTTTCTTTAGGACCACATATTTTAGTATGTTTATCTTATATTATGTGGCTAATATCCACTTACAAGTAAATATATATTATATGTGTCTTTCTGCTTCTGGGTTACCTCATTCCACATGATCTTTTCCAGTTCCCACCTTTGCCTGAAAATTTCATCATTTCCTTGTTTTTAATTGCTAAATACTATTCCGATATTTGAATGTACCACACTTTCTGTATCCATTCTTTGGTGGAAGGACATCTACGTTGTTTCCAGATTTTGATTATTATGAATAAAGATGCCATGAACATAGCTGAGCAAATGTCTTTATTCAAGGGCATCTTTTAAGTATATGCCTAGGAGGTAGCAGTATTACTTATTTTTTAAGAAAGTGTCAGGTTGATTTCCAAAGACCTCAACATAAAACCAGATGCATGAAATGCGTTAGAAGAAAGAAGGGGGAAGAGCCTTGATCTCATTGGCACAGGAGACAACTTCCTGAAGAGAACACCAATAGTACAGACTCTAAGATCAACAATTAATAAATGGAAAATCATGAAACTGAAAAGCTTCTGTAAAGCAAAAGACACTCTTTTCAGAACAAAACAACAGCTTAGAGACTGGAAAGAGATCTTCACCAACCATACATCTGACAGAGGGCTAATATCCAAAATATGTAAAGAATTGAACAGGTTCAACACCAACAAACCGAGTAATCCAATTAAAAAATGGGGTACAATAAAATGGAAACAGAAGCAACATTATCAAACTCATTCTATGAAGTCGCAGTCACCTGATACCTAAACCACACAAAGACTGAAAAAAAGAGAATTTCAGACCTATCTCTTTTATAAACATTGATGCAAAAATACTCAATAAAATACTTGCAAACTGAATACAAGAACACATAAAAAATATCATGCACCATGACAAAGTAAGGTTCATCCCAGCTATGCAGGTGGGATTCAATATACAGAAATCTATCAATGTAATCCACCATGCAATGAAACTGGAGGAGAATAACTACATGATCATCTCCTAGGACACACACACACACACACACACACACACACACACACAAAATCTGACAAAATCCAACACCCATTCATGTTTAAAGTCTTGGAGAGATCAGGGATACAAAGCACATACCTAAACTTAGTAAAGGCAATATACAGCAAGCCTATAGCCAACATCAGAATCAATACTGAAATCATGGACAAGGCAAAGCTGCCCAGTCTTTCTGTATCTCTTCAACACAGTACTTGATGTCCTAGCTAGGTAAATAAGACAACTAAATGAGATCAAGGGGATACAAATTGAAAAGGAAGAAGTCAGAGTATTACTACTTGCAGATGATATGAGAGTATCCATGAGCCACACCAAAAATACAGTCAGAGAACACCTTCAGCTGATAGACACCTTCAGCAAAGTGGATTGTTCCAAAATTTGTTCAAAATTTTCAGTAGCGCTCCTGTATACCAAAAACAGAAGGGCTGAGAAAGAAATTAGGAAAACAACACCCTACACAGTAGCCACTAATAGCATAAAATATCTTGGTGTGACTGTAATCAAGCAAGTGAAAGACCGTTTGAAAAACAAACAAACAAACAAACAAAAAAAAAACTTCAAGTCTCTGAAGAAAGAAATTGAAGAAGATATCAGAAGGTGGAAAGACCTGCCATGCTCATGGATCAGTAGGATTAACGTAGTGAAAATGGTCATCCTGCCAAAAGCAATCTACAGATTCAATGCAATTCCCATCAAAATACCAATACAATTCTTTACAGACCTTGAAAGAACAATTCTCAACTTCATATGGAAAAACAAAAACCCCAGAATTGCTAAAACAATACTGTAAAACAACAGATCATCTGGAGGTATCTCCATCTGTTATCTCAATCTGTACTGCAGAGCAAGAGTAATAAATACCGCATGGTACTGGCATAGAAACAGAGTGGTGGATCAATGTAATCAAGTAGAAGACCCAGAAATAAACCAACACACCTACGGATAATTGATTTTTTCTTTTTTTTAAATTTATCTTTTTTATATTAATTCCACTTTATTCACATTGTATCCCAGCTGTAGCCAACTCCCCCATTCTCTCCCAATCGCACCTGCCCTGTTTCATCGCCTCTCATGCCCCTCTCCAAGTTCACTGAGAGAGGAGTCTCTCCTCCCCTTCTATCTGCACCTAGCCTATCAGGTCTCATCAGGACTGGCTGCATTTTTTTTTACAAAAAGCCAAACCATACAATGGAAAAGAGATAGCATCTTCAACAAATGGTGCTGATCTAACTGGATGTCTACATGTGGAAAACTTTAAAATAAATCCATATTTAGTACCCAGCACAAAACTAAAGTCCATGAGGATCAAAGACCTCAACCTAAAACCAGACACAGAAGAGAAAGAAAAAGTTGGGAAAAGCCTAGAACTCATTAGCACAGGAGACAACTTCCTGAATACAGCACCAACAGCACAGGCTCTAAGATCAACAATCAATAAATGGGACTTCATGAAACAGAAAAGCTTCTGTAAAGCAGAGGACACTCTTGTCAGAACAAAACGACTGCCTACTGACTGGGAAAGTATCTTCACCAACCCTATATCTGACAGAGGGCCACTATCCAGAATATATAAAGGATTCAAGAAGTTAAAAAGCAACAAATCAAGTAACCCAATTAAAAATGGAGTACAGAGATAAACAGAGAATTCTCTGTGAAGGAATATCAAATGGCAGAATGGCTAAAATAAAAAAAACTCAAGGGATGATGCATGCTGGAGAGGATATGGAGAAAGTGTAAGCCTCCTCCATTGCTGGTAGGATTGTAACCTAGTATACTCACTCCTAACTAACTCTAACTTAAGTGTTACCTTAACAGCAGTCTTTTTTGAGCTCAGTTCCAGTACCCCTTTTGGATTCAGCTTTGACTTCCCTACTTCAACCATGTTGAAATCAGTTTTATGCTACTTTGTACCTTTTCTGTTTTCCTATGATGTATCAATGTCTTACAGTATCTCTCATGTTACTCAATACTCTCTTCCTTAGAGTATGGACTGTTCTTTGTAATTATTTTCTCAGCAGCATGAATCTGGTAAATATTGTATTGCCCTGATAGGCCACTAAAATTTAGAGTCCAAACCATCAATTTGCAAAGGCACCCCACCAGTGCTATGCATTTCTAATTGCTAATTTCATGTGCTGAATTTATCACTTGTTTATTTACATAACACTTTATATTATGTATTTGGCCACTATGGTAGTTTGAACAGGACAGTTCCTCATAGACTTATGAGTGTGAATGTTTGACACATAGGGAGTGGCAATATAAGAAGTTGTGACCTTGTTGGTGGATATGTGTCACTGTGGAGGTGTGCTTTGGGATCTGATATGTAAAGTTAAATCGCTCAGATTGTACTTTTGAAATGAAGTCCATCAGGCTGCTGTCTTTCTTTATTAAGTAGAAATGGGTATATATATATATTGGAAATCAAAGAAACAAGTGAAAATATTGACTTACTAATATGGCACAAAATTCCAACTTGAAAATTTTCCTTCCAATGGCAAAGCATTCCAATTTCTTGAGCAGAAAAAAAAATAAATCACAATGCTAAATCCAAACTATGGACTCTATTTAATAGGAAAACCCATTTCAAATATTAGATAGCAATTAAAATGCTAAGGGGGAAATGAACTACACTCAGAGTATATGTCAAATAAGAATCAGTAAATTGACATACAAGAGAAAGGAGTGTAAATTAAAATGGAAAAAATAAAGGCAGTGATTTATAAACTTGAAATCCTGATGTAAATGGTGTAAAAGTATGATTTACTATGCCCTTTCAATCTTGTACTACTGTATTTTACTCTACTTTGTATTCTTTCTGAGTGGTAGAACCTGAAATAGACAAGTTGTAAGAATCAACTCTGCTCACATTAAACCACAGCCAGCATACTGTTATCACAACACTAAATTATATGTGCTTGAATTTCATATCAGAAAGAAATTGTTATTAAAATTATATATAACACATACAAATGGGTATATTTTCATAGATTGTGATCATGTCTTTCTCTTTTTAGCATGAAAGATTCAAACTAAAAGTTTCTGGAGCCAAAAGTTTGGCTATGTGTCTCAGACTCTGCTTCTATACCTTAATCAGGAGTGTCTTTCAGAGGCCGTCTGAAGTAAGTTCCTCTCCTGTTCCCTGACTTCTTCTGCTTCTGATGTCTATAGCGTGTTCCCTTCTGAATGAGAATTGAACATCATTCCTAGGATCTTTCTTGTTGTTTAGCTTCTTTAGGAGTATAGATTTTAGCATGTTTATCCTATTTTATATGCCTAATAATGACTTATGAGTGAATGTATACCATGTGTGTCTTTCTGCTTCTGGGTTATCTCACTCAAGATGATCTTTTCTAGTTCCCACCATTTGCCTGCAAATTTCATTATTTCCTTGTTTTTAATTGCTGAGTAGTATCCATTGTGTAAATGTATCATAATTTCTGTATCCATTCCTCAACTGAGGGCATCTGGGTTGTTTTGAGATTCTGGCTATTACAAATAGAATTGCTATGAACATGGTTGATCAAATGTTCTTGTTTTATAGTTGAACATACTTCAGATATATGTCCAGGAGTGGTACAGCTTGAGTTTGCACTAATCCTAATTTTCTGAGAAAGCACAAGGTTGATTTCCAAAGTGGTTGTACAAGTTTATATTCCCACCAACAACGGAGAACGGTTCCACTTTCTCCAAATCCTTTCCACATTTGTTGTCACTTAAGGTTTTGATCTTATCCATTTTGATGAGTATAAGGTGAAATCTCAGGGTTATTTTGAATGCATACAATTTTATGAAGAAGATGGAGATAGAAAGACCAAAGGAGACAGGAGCACCAAAAGGAGACCAACAGAGCTAAAACATGGCCCTGGGGCCCTGCAGAGACTGATACCCTAACCAAGGACCATGCATTGAGAGGACCTAAAACCCCTGATCAGATATAGCTCATAGACTCAGTCTCCAAGTGGGTTCCCTAGTAAGGGGAGAAGAGGCTGTCTCTGGCATGAACTCAGTGGCAGGCTCTCTGATCACCTCCCCCTGGGGAGGGGTGTAACCTTGTCAGGTCACAGAGGAAGATAATGCAGCCAGTGCTGATGAGACCTGCTAGGCTAGGGTCAGAGAAAAGGGGAGGAGGTCCTCCCCTACCAGTGGAGTAGGGGAGGGGCATAGGGGAAAAAGAGGGAGGGAGGCACAGCCAGGATACAAAATGAATAAATTTTAATTAATAATAATAATAAGAAGAAAATAATAAAAAATCTTGAGCCTTTATCTTAGAGTTATTTTTATGTGTTTAAAATTCAAAATGGATAACTGAATAGGTGGAAAAGCAAAAGCACCTGGGATCTCTCCATTTCATAAATTCTATGGAAAAGAAAACAAATAGAAATGGTATTATAGTGGAAAATCAGTCAAAGGCTCACTCTGATCATATACCCCCAATGCAGAGTCTTTATTTCAGCTCGGCAAATATAATTTATTGTGAACTTGTGATTTTCAGTAGCTATTTTGCAAGCAACAAAACTGTTATCACATATAGACAGAATGAGAACAGAATATAAAACAAGACAATAATACATTTCTCACATTATTCTCTCAGTTTCCCCAATCTGTACTTCAACAAAGGTTAAATGCCACCTTTATTCATTTGCACGTGTATTATTTATGTTTTAAATTTATGCAAATATAGTTATTTCCAAATAATTACTGATACAAGATAGTTTTCATTTTTGTACCTGAAGTAATAGCCTAGTAGAAAAGAAAATTGGACTCAGAGAATCCATGTTACAATTAGTGTTACGGCTGATAGAAGATTTCCATCAGAGAATATTGGAAACATTAAAGCACTTTCTCCCTAAGAACTCCCATGTACACAGTGAAGGTATTTTTCTGCCATGAAATCAGACAAAGGAAGAAGTAGATACTTCTATGCTTTTTAGAAAAGTACTTTAGCTGTTAGTCCTCTTTTTTCATATATTTATTAGCTATATTCCCAAGGTATTTACCTTTTCTCTTGCTTCCACATTTGAAATAGTATGGGATTGTTAGAGACAGTTCTTTGCAGCTAGTGCTAGTAAATCTCACTTATTAAAAAATATTGAAACATCAAATGTGAACCTGACAAAGAAATAACTTGAGGACACAGATTTCCTACTTCTTGTTATAGTTTACGCTCATAATGTTCTCTAGTTGGAATAACTTCACTGCATGTAAATTTATTAGAAATCAGCTGCTCAAGAAATAGTCACAGAAAAGCAGAGAGAACCTTTAGAAATGGTTGTAAACTTGTATAATATTATCACATAAGGCAATATAAAAAATTTATGCATGTGACATTTCAAATTAGTTAACAACTACTTTGAGCATGCTCATCAAGAAGAATATATAATGGAAATGGAAGAAGAAACTTCTAATTGTTTTAATTTAATATTTTAATGTCTATTGGTAATAATTTTTATTGCTTGGATTAATACATAAGCCATAAATCTTTATTCCTAGATGTATGCTTAAGTACTTTGTGTTTTATATATTACTGTAAATTTCCTTGTCATTTTTACTACTTTTGGTTAACAAAAATTGTATCTTCTAATATAAGACAATCGCTTTCCAGAGTATAGGCATCTGTATCCAGAATTTCTTTCATCACTATTCTATTTCCAATAATCCAAAGCCAAGATTTTTTTCTATGAATGAAGTTTTGTTTTCACGCTTCTAAATTGCATTTGGTATTTGTTTATTACACACACACATACAGTACAAATATATGTGTGTATATTATACATATTTGCATTATAAATACATTATACATATATTATATATATACATATATTATGTATATATTATACATATATGTATTGTGTGTATGTAGATACATGATGTCAATTTCTAGACAGGCAGTAAAATTAAGCAGTTGGCTGTTTACTACAGTTATGAGCTGAGCAGGAAGCTTTCTTCCTGCCCAGACTCAAATAATTATCATTGTGTGTTTTGGTCGATTTTCTATAGAGCAGAAGAAAATTGAAATGGTTTGCTTCTTATTTCCAGAGTGCCTCCATTTCATATTGTAGCTTAAATCTTCTCATTTCTTTCTTACCTGCAATAATCTTTCTTTGTTAAGAAACTCTCATTCTTTGAATGCAGTGTTAACCCCCTCTATTCTTCCCCAAAAAAAGAAGATATTTTAAAATGTATCTTAAAAAGCAAGAATGGATTACCCCTAAATGTGAGAATTAATCCAGAGTCTAGCATACTGGCTTCCAAAATTTGTGCTGTAAGTTATAGCAGGAAATGTTATTTGAGTCAAATTGTTATCTAAACCAACATGAAAAAAAATTCTTTAAAGTTCACCATGAAAAAGAAACAGAAACTGACCTTTCAAATATTTAAGGGTACTTGTTTTCACCTAGAAATTTCAACTAGAACTTTCTGGGCTAATATTCTTGTATGTAAGTAAATGAAATAGATGAAAAAGCATGGACATTCACCTTTAAAAATGGACTAAATATCTATGGTTTCTGAAAGTTTACAAGATTTACATTGTAAAATTAAAAGAATAAAAGGATGCATATTTTAACAAACTATATTTAAAAGCTGAGTGAAATTTATTGAAGTCTGTACTTGTAAATATGATGACGTTTTATAATATCAAAATGAAATTGTATTGACTTAATTAATTTTCCATGCTGTGGATCAAACACAGTCTCGCATGCCAAAAAATTTCTCTACTACTGCATTACAGCCCATACTTAGGTTTCAAGACAAAGTATTTCACTATGTAACTGGGTTAGCTATGAACACAAGATTCTCTTGACTCTGGCTCTTGAATACCTGGATTTAGGTTCAAGAAAAACTGTTCCATTAAGCTTAATACTAAGTGATATTCCCATTTATTCTTCACTTAATATATTTTGAACCATTTGACAGTTTATGTTTTTTATAAGTGTGTATGTGTGTGTGTTTACATATACTAATTTAATTTGAATTTACCACACATGGAGAATTATGTTCATGATAGAAGCTATAGGCTGCCAAAAAATACCCCAGTTTCAAAAATGGGATATATCTCCTTGAGTTGTTTGGACAAAGAGACCTTGAGTCTTCTAATGGAATAAGAGCTATTGACATTGTTCTTTGTTGCTCTCCAAAACTCAACCCTGTTGGGGTACACATGATGCATATTGGTCAAAGGATATAAAGAAATCTTTCTGTGTTGATTTTATATTATGGGAAGAAATTATAACAGATTGCCGGGTGAAAAAAATTAATATGTGTTCTTTGTTAGCTACAACGATGATTCCAAAGGAATAAACACATGCCTGCTAGTGAATTCTCCCCCAAAATCTATGATTGTGGAAGTAGAAACACAGGGAAGAACCCATTTTTATTATACTCTTAAATGGCATTACATCCATCTCTAAATTTGTATTTCTCTGGTATCGATTAGTTTAACAATCAGATCTTACTTGAGCTTTTTTTTGTGCACTGGATGATTGTTAACATAGAAATTCATAACTGGTCAACACCCAAAGAATAAGTGCCAGCAGAGTTCTCAGCCACAAGTGAGACATGCATAATACACTCTTTCCCAAGGCTCAGATAGCATAATGAAAGAGAGGGTACAAGGATTGTAAGAGACAAAGGCTGAGAGGGTAAGAGTTACAAATTTTGAGGACACAACCAGATCATTGCACTCATTAACTCACACCAGTTGTTTTTGCACTCTTATGACTTGCATGAGATCAAGGCAGTCAAAATTCTAGTGTGGAGTGAAAAGGAGCCTTAGCCCTGACCCTAACTTCTCTATGGACAATTGATAGTTTTTAAGGCAGTATTAGTTTTCTTTAAAGGTGTGGTCCCTGGTAGGTCAGATACACCACAGTGGATGGTGCCAGACCTATGACTACACGGGTAGCACATATTATACTCTGTGACTTACTGGAACAAAGAAGACATGAAGTTGAGGGTAGGAAGGGAGTTGTGGGTAGAAGAGAGAGGCATGAAAAAAAGAGAGGAGATCAATAGCATTAAAGTATACCATGTGAAATTCTCAAAAAGTTAATAACATATTTTAAAAATAAAATTAGCTAGAAATCCACCAAATAGCAAAATCTGTCCAGTGGGACACCAATCTACAATTAAAGACTTCATTTCTATTATTAACCTTTGGGAGGGGTGCCATTAGAAAATATTTAAAAAAAAACATGTTTCTGTGAGACTACCATAGTTTTTGCTGAACAGGGATTCTAGAGAAATATGCTTAGTAAGGGAGAAGTAGAGCTTTCAGTCAGTTTAGGGTTTAAGGGTTGGATGAGACAAGACTAAGGCAGAAAGACTTACTAGCTCTCATTTTTAAACAAAATATAATAGGAAGTCAATATGTGAAGTTTAACATTTTTTAAAAGTCCCTTTTTAATTTAATTTTATTTGTGTATTTATTTATTACAATTTATTTTGTATCCCTGCTGCAGCCCTTCCCTTGTCTCCTCCCAGTTTCAAACATCCTCCCTCTTCTCCCCCATATGCCCTTTCCCTAGTACCCTGATAGGAGGGGACCTTCTCCCCCTCTATCTGACCTTAAATTACCAGGTCTTATTAGGACTGGCTGCATCAACTTCCTCTGTAGTCTAGCAAGGCTGCACACCCCTCCAGGGAGAGGTGATCAAAGAGCCAGCCACTGAATTCATGTCACAGACAGCCCCTGTACTCCTTACTAGGGAAACCCACTTGGTAATTGAGCAGCCAATGGGATTCCTTTGAACAGGGATTCTAGGTCCTCTCCATGCATGGTCCTTAGTTGGAGGAATGGATACAGAAAATGTGGCACATTTACACAATGGAATACTACTCAGCAATAAAAAAGAAGAAAATCATGAAATTTGCAGGCAAATGGTGGCAACTAGAAAAGATCATTCTGAATGAGGTAACCCAGAAGCAGAGAGACACAAATAATAAATACTCACTTATAAGTGGATATTAGCCATATAATGTAGGATAAACATACTCAAATTTATAACCTTAAGGAAGCTAAACAACACGTAGGATCCTAGGGAAGAAGGTTTATTCTCATTCAGAAGGGCAAACATGATAGACATAGGAAGTAGAAGACAAGGAATAGAACATGAGCCTTCCACAAAGAGTCTCTGAAAGACTCTACCAACCAGGGTATCAAAGGAGATACTGAGACACATAGCCAAACTTTGGGCAGATGTGCAGGAATCCTATGGTAGAAGAGGGAGATAGAAAGACCTGGAGGGAACATGAACTCCACAAGGAGAAACAGGGCAAAAATACTTGGGCCAAGGCAGGCCAACAGATACGTATACTCCAACAAAAGTCCCTTTGTAAAAAAAGTACTTAAAAGGTGGTGAGAACTAAAATATGCCATTTTGCATGATTGGAAACAGACATGATAAATATTGGATCCAATGGAGTATTTCATACAAGGCATTCAGAGACAATATTGTGAATGTCAATTAGTCTATTTTACACTGATACAAGCCTGGGCATAATGTGATTCCTTAATTATGGTGAAAGCCCTTAAACACAATATTTGTTAAGTGGTTTCTATGTGACAGCACTATACCAAGTGAAAAGTGTTTTATGAGCATTATCTCATTGGATCACAATAATCAAATGAAACAGTACTATTATTAGCTTATTTTACAGATGAAAAAATTCAGACACAAAGGGGCATAATTACCTTTTAAAACACCTCAGCAATTGATTAGTGTGTATAGGATCCTAGGATTAATATCCACTACTTCCCCCAGAAAGTAATATAATTAAGTGATAGAACTATAAGAGTTGATTTATTTTCTACATAATTAATTACAAAACTCACAAAAATAATCATCCACTCTATAAGCTATGGTATAATCACAGTGGAGTTGGAGAGGGGTATGGGAAGAGATGAGGGAGGGAAGGTGGGATTGTGAGGTAATAAGGAGAGGGTTACAGCTGGGATACAAAGTGAATAAACTGTAATTAATATAAAAATTTAATAAAAATATGCCAACAAAAAGAAATACTAAAAAAAGAAAGTAATGTAACAAGGAACTATCAGAAGTTGACATTTTATACTGATACATGACAATTTCCCTATTATTATTATTATTATTATTATTATTATTATTATTATTATTATTATACTTTTAGATATGATCTCACCTTGTAGACTAGGCTGCCTTGAAACTCATAGTTTGAACTTGGCTCCTGAGGGTGTTAAAGATGTGTAGAGGCATACTAGTTTTATCCTGAGATTCGTTTTCTTAAAGATGGGTAGACAGAAACGTGTGTGTGTGTGTGTGTGTGTGTGTGTGTTTGTATGTGTGTGCAAGTGTGTGTGTGTGTCTGAAGATGGAAAACTTATGAAGACACCATCTTAACTAGAGAGTTTATTCTAGTAAAAGGAATTATAGGAACAATGGGAAACTGATGTGAATGTTAACTGGTGTCAGATTAGGGTTTTGTCAGACTCCTATTACATAAGCAAGCATTTGCCTAGCCATAGTGTTAGGTATTTAGTCCTATCATTTTTTGGTTCATTGTTTTTCATATGGAAAAACCAGGATTCAGGGATATAATATAATGTTTCCTAGATTGTCTAGATGATCAACATCAGAACCAACGCAGCATGTACATATTGCATCTCACCTTCCAAGACTCATACACATAAATACAGCTTTCTGGGAGCTGTATGTGGGGTTAAGTCCTGCAGATGTAAAACTCTTGAGAAATAAAAATTGTTTGTCCATTTCAAAATAAATAAAATATTTATTTCACATAAAATAAAATATTTTTCAAATTAAATGTTACTGGCCTTCTGCTGATTGATTGTCTCATTCTTTATACTCTTGCACTCTGACACATCTCTTGGGTCACAAAGCCTTAACTAGTTACTTAACTATCTAATTATTAGTTTTTTAAACTGTTAAATTAACACATTATCTACAGAAAAACTATTTTCTGTGCTAAGAACTACTGTGGAATAACTGTGGGGGTGAAACTGACATAGTCAGAGTAGGCTTCCTCTGGGCTGTAAAGGGTGAAAAGTTGGATTTAAATTGCCTGTGCGTGAACATATTGCCTTTCCAAAGAGCAAAATGGACTGGGAGCTTCCTAAAGGACATATAATAAGTGGCAAGTGGAAAAGTTTTTACAAGTTGCTGCCACAGTCTCTGCACTCTCAAAATGAGTACTTTAAATACTGCAACAATATGGCACTATTGTACAGTAAAATCATCTTAGTAAGAGATGCAAGCCCTATTTTAAAATACACCCTAAATAGTCCATTTACTGCAACAAATGCCAGTTGATTGGGCTGTGCTGTAATTGGATACAGCATTGAAGAGCTGCTTTGCCTATTATTTAAATTTCCACTGAAGAAATAGCTAGTTCCTTCATTTCTACTCAACTCACTTTTCTTTCAGGGCCACAGATGTGTCTTGGCCATAGCATAACTCCAGAGAAAGAAACAAGTGCATCTGGGAAAGGCTGCTCTGCTGCAGCACAATTCACAGCCATGACAACCAAGCCGCCTCTGTAGATGGCATAGGCCCACATTCTCTCCAGGCATCTGTTCTGCTGCTCAAGAAACTTATCTGACAGCAGGGATAATTTGCAGACTACAGCTCTGTTCTGTCAAACTAGATGAATACTTCCTTCCTATTCGTCTTGCCCAGGTGGCTGTTGTGGGTGGTCTGAGGTAGGGTGTATGCAAATCAAGTCAACAACTATATTTAAGCAACTGCTCAGTGGCTATCTATGTATTAGATTTTTTTACTTTTTAATTAAAGTTTTATTTTTTTAATATTAGTTACATTTTATAACTCTGTATCCCAGTTGTATCTTGCTCCCTCATTCCCTCCCAATCCCACCCTCCCTCCCTTACCTCCTCTCTTTCATCTGACCTTAGCTTATCAGTTATCTTCAGGCCTGGCTGCAGCCTCCTCCTCTATGGCCTAGCAGGGCTGCTCCTCTCTCAGGTAGGGGGGCAGCGGTCAAAGAGCCAGCCATTGTAGAGCATTCTCTGTTTAGCTCCGTACCCCATTTTAAATGGATTGCTTAATTTATTGTTTTTAAACTTATTTAGTTCTTTATATATTCTGGATATTGGCCCTTTGTCAGATATAAGGTTGGTGAAGATCCTTTCCCAGTCTGTAGGCTGTCTTTTTGTTCTGACAACAGTGTCTTTTGCTTTACAGAAGCTTTTCAGTTCTATGAAGTCCCATTTTTTTTCCTTTTTTTTTTAAATTTTATTTTTCTTTTTAGTTACATTTTGTTAACTCTGTGTCCCCACTGTGTCCCGCTCCCTCATTCCCTCCCCAACCCCACAATCCCTCCCTGGTCTCCTCCCTGCCCCTTTCCAAGTCCACTGATAGGGAAGGACCTCCTCCCCTTTCATTTGACCCTGTTTTATCAGGTATCTTCAGGGCTGGCTGTAGAGTCCTCCTCTGTGACCTAATAGGACTGCTCCTCCCCTGGGGGGGGTAGTCAAGGAGCCTGACCTTGAGATCCTGTTAGAAATAGTCCTTGTTCCCCTTACTTTGGAAAACTACTTGGTTACTGAGCTACCACGGGCCACATTCGAGCAGAAGTTCTAAGTTATATCCATAGATGGTCCTTGGTTGAGTGTCAGTCTCAGAAAAGACCCTGTGCCCAGATATATTTGGTCCTTGTAGAGCTCCTATCCTTTCCATATCATACTAACTCCCCTTTTTTTGTATGATTCCCTGCACTCTGCTGAGGGTTTGGTTATGAGTCTTAGTGTCTGCTTTGAAACACTGCAAGGTAGAGTCTTTCAGATGCCTTTTGCGGTAGATTCCTGTCATACCTTCAAAGCACATCCCATTTTTCTTTCTAAATGAGGATTGATCATCTTTGCCCATATCCACTTTCTTGATTATCTTCTTTAGGTGTGTAGATTTCATTATGTTTATCATATCTTGTAGGTCTATATAAGTGAGTATATACCATGTTTGTCTTTCTCCCTATGTATTAGATTTTATGGGAGACTATGATCCTCTAATTCCATGGAGGAATGTGAAGAGTATTAATCAAATACAATACACTGCCATTGACATTTTTTTCTATTTTAATTTTTACAGGCACCACATATTTATTATATGCAAACTAATTTTCCTAATCAAACTTTGCACACCTGCTGTTGCTTTCAAATGCATGAAGGTGGCCCAACTATTCAACTTTTTATACAAATAAAATACCTCTGACTTGTCCATGTTTTAAGTTCCTTTACTGTCATGATTCAGTTGGTTATACCTTCTAATTATAATTCAAATCTACCCCCGCCCCACATACAAGAATTATTTCACATATCTTCTTTTAACAACAATGTGAAAATACTGTCCAAATTACTTGCTATTGTTCTTCCCTCTCTATTCTGAACTTTTTGTTGCTCTAAATTTGAACTATGTCATTTCTCGGCTTATATTCTTCAGTAATGCCCTTCTGGTTTCAGAAAAATAAAAGTAAGCCTTGAGTATGGCTGATAAGGAAGGCACACTGTGATCAGACATATATATTTAAAGTAGCAATATATTTTTGAAACTACTCTAAAACTGGATAATTTTAGTAATGCAGATAGGCTTTCAATGTTGAATTTCTTAATTTTGCTTATTCTGTGCATTTGAGTAAATGGTGGCAGAACTTGAATCAGTAACATCTACCAGGGAGTTTGTGGCTAGGAACTGTTTTTTTTTTTTTAATTATTATTCAATATTTTTTCAGTTTATTTACTTTACATCCAAAGGGTTACCCTTCCCTCCTCTCCTTGCAGTCTCTACCTTTCCCTACTTCCCCCTTCTTCTTTCCAGTTCCTCCAGCAAAAGTGAGACACCTTCCTCCTTATCAACCCTCACCACACATCAAATCACATCAGGACTGATCATGTCCTTATCCCCTAAGTCCAGGCCAGGCTCCCCAGCTAGGGAAAAGTGACCCAAAAAAATCGAGTCCATGTTAGAAATAGCCCACCTACTCCACGCACCAGGTGTCCCATATGAAGACCAAGCTGCCCATTGGCCACACATGTGCAGGGGCCTAGGCCATGACCATGCATGCTCTTTAATTGATGTCTCAGTCTCTGTTGGTCTTTTGTGAGGTTCCTATCGACTCTATGCCTTGTATCCCTCCCTAACACTTCCACAGGACCCCCGGGCTCCACCCCATGCTTGGCAGCAAGTTCCAGCATCTGTCTCAGTCTGCTGCTGGCTGGGGCCTCCCAGGTGATGGGCTCCTGTCTGCAAGCATAGCAGGGCATCAGGCATCATTACTAGTGTCAGGGGCTGGTTCTCCACCTTGGGGTGGGTCTCAGGTTGGCTCAATTATTGGTTGTACATTCCCTCTGGCTTTGTTCTCTCTTTAATCCTGCACTTCTTGTGGGCAGGGTAATTTTTAGATAAAGGAATGTGTTGGTTCTCCTCCTTCCACTAGTCCTGTCTAGGAGGTGGTCAGGTAGTCACTGCAGGCTTTATGTTTTCTCCTGTTAGAAGTCTCAGCTAGAGTCAAACCCATATCCTCCCAGGAGCCTACCCTATTGCAGGCCTGCAACTTGAAAAATAGATACCCCCTCAGTTTCCCTTCTTGTTCCCAGTCCTCTCACCTCCTGTCCCCATTCTCCCCACTTCTGATCCCTAGCCTTGTTTTCCTCCTCATTCCATCTCCTGCCCAGTTCCCTCTCTTCTTTAACTTCTGCTGTCTGTTCTATATCCTATTCTGAGTGACATTCTGGCACCATCCCTTGGGTCATCCTTGTTACTCAGCTTCTTCAGTCTTGCAAATTGTAGTATGGTTATCCCATACTATAGGTCTATTATCCACTTATAAGTGAGTACATACCATGTGTCTTTCTTGGTCTTGGTTGCCTCAGTTAGGAATGATTTTTTTAGTTCTTCCTGGCTATAAGTTAGTCACTTCTGCCTCCATTGCTTGTGGGAGTGCAAACTTGTACAACCACTTAGGAAATAAATCTGGCACTTTCTCACAAAACTGGGAATAGTTCTACTTCAAGATCCAGCTATGCTACTCTTGGGCATTTACACAAAAGATGGCCAATCATAAAACAAAGACATTTGCTCCACTATGCTCATGCTGTAATAGTCAGCAACTGGAAACAACGTAGATGTCTTTCAACCTAAGAATGGATACAGAAATCGTAGTACATTTACACAATGGAATACTACTCAGCAATTAAAAACAAAGAAATCATTAAATTTGCAGGTTAATGAATGGAACTAGAAAAGACCATCCTGAGTGAGGTAATCTAGACCCAGAAAGACACACATGGTATATATTCACTCATAAGTGGTCATTAGCCATAATAACAAGGATAACCATACTAAAATCGACAGACATAAAGAAGCTAAACAACAAGAAGGACTCTAGGTAGAATGCTGAAATCTCATTCAGAACAACTAATGGAATACACACCAGAAGCAGTTGAACAGAGGGAACAGGACAGGAGCCTACCACAGAGGTCCTCCAAAAGGCTCCACTCAACAGGGGAGTGAAGCTGATGCTGAGACTCATAGCCAAACTTTGGGGAGAATGGTGGGAGTCTATGGAAAGGGGGGCATGGGAATAGAAAGACACTGAGGGGATAGGAGCTCAACAAGGAGACCAACAAATCCAAAAAATCTTGGCTCATGGAGGCCTGCAGAGACTGATTCACCAACCAAGGACCACACATGGAGAGGACCTAGACTCAGATGTAGCAGATAGGCATCTCAGTCTCTATGTAGGTGCCTGAGTAAGAGAAACAGGATCTGCTCCTCTTATGAACTTAGTTTTCTGCTCTTTAATTACTTCCCTCATACAGATATGGCCTCTCCAGCCCACAGAGAAAGAGGATCCAGACAGTAGTTATAAGACTTGATAAGGTAAGGTCAGATAGCAAGGGAAGAGGAATCCACCTTTCAGTGGACTACAGGAAGGGAATCAGGGGAAGAGGGAGGGTGGGTGGACTGGGAGGAGATGAAGGAGGATGCTACAATTGGGATATAAATTGAATAAATTGGTGGAGGGGGAGGAGACCAAAAATGTCAGTGCTGACCACACAGTGCATCTGAACAGCAGCTCATCAGTGAGAGCAGGGTGACCAGCAAGCCTTTCTGTGGACCCCAAAAGAGTGATTTCTGTGTTTCTCAAGTGAGATAACACTGGGTTATGCAAAGATCCACCTCCAGGCCATGCAGCTAACACCCAGCAAAAATTCCAGGGCTCCTGCCTGGCACTGCCACAGCTCTAGGCCACCCGCCCAAGCCCACCCTCTCTGGATACCTTCCTGGGACTGCTGGTAGTCGGCTTCTACCCCACAGCCTTATGCTTCCCGAGCAAGCCCATCTTCTGTATATTGCATTCTGGGACTAGTAGTGGGTAGTTCGGACATTGGGTGCTCACTATCACTGACTGTGGTGTGAATTGCTTTCTGTACTGAGGATGAGGTTCCAAACCTAGGCATCCACTCTCACAGCCCTGTGGACACCTTCTGAGTTCTAGCGGTGCTGGATCCAAACCTTGCAACCCACTCTCACCATTCTGTGAATACCTTCATGGTCTCAGAAGCTAGTGCCGTTCACTCTTAGCATCTTGTGGAGGGGATGCTTACTGGTACCTTGGCTGAGGTATGGTTCCATTCTGCCTCCTCCCCATCTGCCTGGCGCACCCAGGTGAGAATTAGCCAAGCACAGTACAGAGAGTGAACGGAGCAGACAAGAGCTAGGCTCAGGACTTAAGTCTCATTGTCTGCCATCTCAGAAAATCCAGTGGGGCACTGGAGCACATTTAGGTACTGAAAACTTTATGCCCACTCCCCAGCATCCTGGACCAGATCATAGTCACAGATTACCTGGACCAGAAACAGTGAGCCCAGCCCAGAGAACCCAGTAGAGAAGAGTTAGGCACTGGACCCAAGTTCCATTGTCCCCATACCAAGGAGGACTGTGTGGGCACTGGAGAAACTTAAGACTCTAAGATCCCTATACCTGCTCACCAGCATCATGATCCAACTGGGTCAGTACAAAGAGCCAAGAACAGGCAGTAAACCCAGTGGATCTGAGCAAGGCACAGGACCCAAATCTCATTCTAGACTCTCATAAGGAAGTCTGTGGGACAATGGTATAGCTCCAGGCTCAGAGAGTTTTTCATCTGCACACTAGCTCCCTAGCATACCTGGGTCACAAACAGTGAGACAGAGAGATGGTGAATCCAGAAGAGACTACACAAGACTCCAGAGACAACTATATTTAGTCTGCAGTACAGTCTCCAGGAACAACCAGTCAAGGCTACAGACAACCAAATGGCTAGAGGCTGACATAAGAATACAGGCAAACATGGTTATGTAAATGTTCTTGTTGTATAGTAGAGCATGTTTTGGATATATACCTAGGAGTGGTAGAGCTGGGTATTGAGGAAGCACTATTCCTAATATTAGGAGAAAGTGCCAGATTGATTTCCAAAGTGCTTGTACAAGTTTACACTCCTACCAACAATGGAGGAGGGTTTGCCATTTTCCACAAACTCTCCAGCATGTGTTGTCATGTGAATTTTTGCTCTTAGCCATTCTGGTGGTTATAACATGAAATATCAGGGTTGTTTTGATTTGCATCTCCTTGATGACTAAGGACATTGAGCATTTCTTTAAGTGTTTCTCAGCCATTCGCTATTCCTCTACTGAGAATCCTCTGTTTAGCTGTGTACCCCATTTTTAAAATGGCATTACTTGGTTAGTGGTGTTTAAATTCTTAAGTTATTTATATATTTTGTATATTAGCCCTCTGTCAGATACAGGGTTGGTGAAGATCCTTTCCCAATCTGTACGCTGTTGTTTTGTTCTGATGACAGTATCTTTTGCTTTAGAGAAGGTTTCAGTTTCATGAGGTTCCGTTTATTGATTTATGATCTTAGAGACTGCGCTGTTGGTGTTTTCTTCAGAAAGCTGTCTCTTGTGCCAATAAAGGCAAGGCTCTTCCCCACTTTTTCTTCTAACCACAGACAGTCTCTAAAAGACTCTACTGATGGAGGTATCAAAGCAGAGGCTGAGACTTATAGCAAAACTTTAGGCAAAGTAAAGGGATTCTTATGAGAGACTGGGTAGACAGAAAACATGTGGGGGACAGGAGATCCAAAAGGAGAGCAACAGAAGTATAACAACTGAGCCCTGGGGCTCATGAAGAGAATGATACCAGAATCTAGGGCAACAGATAGAGAGGACCTAAAACCCTGGCTCAGATGTAGCCCAGAGATTCAGTCTGCATGTGAATTTAGTGACAGGCTCTCTGATCTTCTTGCCCTGGAGCGTGCAGCCTTGTCAGGCCACAAAGGAAGACATTGAAGCCAGTCTTGATGAGACTTGATAGACTAGGATCAGATAGAAGCAGAGAAGGTCCTCCTCTATCAGTTGACTAGGGAAGGGGCATAGGAGAAAGAGAAGGAGGGAGGGTAGGATTGGGAGTAGACAATGGAGAGAGCAACAGCCAGGATACAATTGAAAAAAAATGTAATAAATGATAATAATAAAAAGAAAAAAATATTAAAGTAAATAAAGTCATCATAAACTAGAAAAAAAGATTAGAAAGAAATAAAAAAAGAGAGAATAGAGGCCACAAAACCAGGACTTCATGGCTACACCATAATCTCAAAAATGAATGGATATTCTATTGCAGTTGAAACATAGAAAAATAATCTTAACTCTATAATTATGCAGTTATGCAAAGCATATAAACATGAAGTGAAAAAATAGAGGCTATCATGGACACACAGGATTCCATATTCAAACAGATGAAGGAAATGAATAAAATAATTCAAGACATAAATATGGAATTAAAATCAATAAAGAAAACAGAAACAGAGAAAACCCTGGGTTTACAGAACTTAGCAAAGAGATCAGGGACATAAATGTAAGCATCACCAACAGAATGCAAGAGAGGGAGGAGAAAATCTGAAGTGCTGAAGATACAGTTACAGAAATTGATACATATCTCAAAGAAAAAAGAAAATCAGAAAAGTTCAAGACACAAAACATCCAAGAAATCCAGGATACTGTGAAAAGATATAAACCTAAGAATAATAGGAAGAAGAAAAAGAAGATTCCAGGCACCAAGTCCCAGAAAATATTTTTGATAAAATCATAGAAGAAAATTTCCCCACCTTTAAGAAAGAGATGCTCAAACATAAAAAGATCTACAAAACACCAAATAGATTAGACCAGAAAAGAAAATTCTCCTGCCACATAGTAATTAAAACACTAAATCTACAGAACAACAACAACAACAAAATATTAAAAGCTGCAAAGGAGAAAGGCCAAGTTACATAAAAAGGCATACTTATCAGAACCACAACAGATTTCTCAAGAGAGACTATGAAAACCAGAAGGGCCTGAGCAGTTATCATGAAGATACTAAGAGAAAACAGATTTCAAATCGGGCTATTGTAATCAGCAGAAATTTCAAACAGCATGGATGGAGAAAAGAAAATATTCCATGACACAACTAAATTTAAACAATATATATGTAGCAACCCAGTCCTATAGAAGATACAAGAAGGAAAACTCCAACCCTATGAGATTAGCTACACCTAAGAAAACACACGATAAAAACACATTAACAATGAAAAAGCAAAAGAAACTGAACACACTATCACCACCAACTCCACAATAATAAAGCTATCAATCATTGGTAACTATTATCTATCAACATCAATGGACTCAACTCACCAATAAAAAGACACAGACTAATAGACTGGTTGGGGAAACAGGACACAATATTCTTCTGCATCCAAGAAACATACCTCTGCAACAAATAAAGACTACCTCAGAGTAAGGGCTGCACAAAGGTTTTCCAAGCAAATGGACCCAAGAAGCAAGCTGGTGTAGTCATCCTAATATCTAATAAAATAGACTTTCAACCAAAATTATTCAAAAGAGAAGGAGAAGAACTCTTCATTCTCACCAAAGGAAAGAACCAACAGTAGGACATCACAATCCTGAACATCTATGCACCAAACACAAGTGTTCCTGCATTTGTAAAAGCAACTTTATTAAAGCTTAAATCACACTTTGATCCCAACACCTTAATAGTGGGAGACTTCAAGACCCCACTCTCACCAAGTGAGAGATTGTTGACACAGAAGTTAAATAGGGAAAAAGGTCTTAAATCAAATGGACTTAATAAGTATCTACAGAACATCTCACCCAAACAGAAAGAGTATATTTTCCTCTCAACACCTCATGGCACAAAGCAAGTTCAACAGGTCAAAGAAAATAAAATTGAAATAATCTCTTGTATCATATCATACTGTTATGGTGTAAAACTAGACCTCAACAATAACATAAATAGGAAAAAGCCTTCACTCACATGGAAACTGAGCAACTCTCTACTCAAAGACAACTGGGTCAGGAAGGAAACAAAAGAGAAATTAAAGATTTCCTAGAATTCAAATAAAATAAAGGCAAAACTTACCCTAACTTATAGGACACAATGAAAACAGTTCTAAGAGGAAAGTTCATAGCACTTCAGAAAATAATTTGAGCTATCTCACATGAGCAACTTAAAGACACACTGGAAATTACTAGAAAGAAAAACAAGGCATATACCCAAAAGAGACTCAAGTACACAATAATGATATTTGCTCAACCATGTTTATAGCAGCCTTATTTGTAACAGCCAGAAGCTGGAAACAGCCCAGATGCCCTCAGTGGAGAAATGGATACAGAAATTGTGGTACATCTACACAGTGGAATATTACTCAGCAATAAAAAACAAGGAAATCATGAAATTTGGAGGTAAATGGTGGGATCTGGAAAAGATCATTCTGAGTGAGCTATGCCAGAAGCAGAAAGATGCACACGGCATATACTCACTCATATAGACATACTGAACAGTTTAATGTAGCCCAAATATAACTTCATTTTGAAATAAAGATCTTGACTGAGAGCTGAATTCAGGTACCAGGAAATATTACAGAATGTACACCTGGCAGAAAACAAAGTCAACTCTCCTAGCAACAGCCTCCAGGAAATATAACAAAATAAATGATTTATAGAAAATAGAGACACACTCCCTGGCAATAATCAATGGGAATCAGTTGAGAATCGGGTGGGAAAATTCTCCCCAGTGTTTTAGATATGGTTTAGAAAAATAGCCATTGTGATTATATGCCTTAGCCATTGTGATTGTGTGCCTCAGAAAAGGTCACCCCACCCTGCTAAACTTCACCCAATTCTGTAACGCCAAGGCTTGTGCTCCTCTGCTTGCTGCCATGGAAACCCCCTGCTCACAGAGGAGCAGTCTGTTAGGCCACAGAGGAGGACTTTGCAGCCAGCCCTGAAGATACCTGATAAAACAGGGTCAGATGAAAGGGGAGGAGGTCCTCCCCTATCAGGGGACTTGGAAAGGCCCAGGGAGGAGACCAGGGAGGGAGTGTGGGGTTGGGGAGGGAATGAGGGAGCGGGATAGAGCTGGGACACAGAGTTAACAAAACGTAACTAAAAAGAAAAATAAAATAAAAAAAAATAAAATAAAAATCTTGTTCACCCAGACCTTGGGGTCCCAGTTCTCTACTGCTGCATCAGTGAGACTTGGTTCCCGGGTTTGATTGCTCTCATAATAAAGCTCTCTTGCAATTACATTGAATCGTCTCCTGGTGGTCTCTCAGGGTCCCGTGAACCTGGCATGACAATATAATATAGGATAAACTACTAAAATCTGTACACCTAAAGAAACTAATCAAGTGGGAGGACTCTTGCAAAAATGCTCAATCCCTATCCAGAAAGGCAAAGAGGATAAACATTAGAAGAAGGCGAACAGAGGAAACAAGTCAGGAGCCTGACACAGAGGACCTCTGAAATGCTCTGACCTGCAGACTATCAATGTAGATACTGAGACTTATGGGCAACCTTTGGGCAGAGTGCAGGGAATCTTATGAAATAAGGGGGAAACAGTAAGATCTGGAGAGGACAGGAACTCCACAAGGAGAGCAACAGAACCAAAAGATCTGAGCACAGGAGTCTTTCCTGAGACTGATACTCCAACCAAGAACTATGCATGGAGATAACCTAAGACCCCTGCACAGATGTAGCCCATGGCAGTTCAGTATCCAAGTGGGTTCCATTGTAATAGGAACAGGGACTGTCTCTGACATGAACTGATTGGCCTGCTCTTTAATTACCTCCCCCTGAGGGGGAAGAAGCATTACCAGGCCACAGAAGAAGACAATGTAGCCACTTCTGGTGAGACCTAATTGACTAGGATCAGAAGGAAAGAAAAGAAGACCTCCCCTATCAGTGGACTTGGGGAGGGGCATGCATGCAGAGGGTGAAGGAAGGGAAGGATTAGGATGGGAGGAGGGAACCACAGGGGGGTTACAAAGTGAATAAAGTATAATTAATAAAGATTTTTTTTAAAAAAAGCAGACCTATCCCACAGGAATAGATCGCTGGAAATAATCGAAGGCCTGAAATAAAAAAAAATTAGACAGAAAAAAGAAAAATTCAAAGAATCAAAGTATCTGAGAGCAGGTTATGTTGAGAAAAATCAACAAGATAGACAAATCCTTAGCCAAATGAAATTAAAGTCAGAGAGAAACTATCCAAATCAACAATATCAAAAGAGAAAAGGGTGTAACGAAAGGCAATGAAGAAATCAAAACAAAAATTTGGTCTTCAAAAGCCTATGTGCCATAAAATTTGAAAATCTAAATGAACTGGACAGTTTTATTGATAGATACCATTTACCAAAGCAGAACCCATATCAGAAAAAGATAAATTAAATAGTCCTACATCCCCTAAGAAAATAGAAGCTGTCATCAAAAGTCTCCTTTCAAAAAAAAAAAAAAATGCACAGGGCCAGATGGTTTCTGTGAATAATTCTACCAGACCTTCAAGGAAGAGCCAACACCAAGCCTATTCAAACTATTTCACAAAATAGAAACAGAAGGAACATTACCAAACTCATTCTATGAGGTCACAGTCACCTTGATACCTATCCATTACAAATACCCAACAAAGAAAGAGAACTTCAGACCAATCTGGCTTATGAATCTTTACACAAAAATGCTCAATAAAATACTCACAAACCGTATCCAAGAACACATCAAAGATAAAATCCACCACAACCAAGTAGGTTTCACCCTAGGCATGCAGGGGTGGTTCAATGTATTGAAATCCATCAATGTAATCAACTATATAAATAAAACTGAAAGAAAAAAATACATAATGAACACCTTAAATGCCCAAAATGCATTTGAAAAATTCAACAATTCAACACATATATAAAAATTTTGGAGAGATCAGGGATACAAGTCACATATACAACATATATATATATATATATATATATATATATGCAGTAAGCCTATAGCCAACATCAAACTAAATGGAGAGAAACTTAAATCAATCCCAATGCAATCAGGGACAAGTAAAAGCTGTGCACTTTCCCCCATCTCTTCAGCATAATACATGAAATCCTAACTAGAGCAGTAAGACAACTAAAGGAGATCAAGGGGATACAAACAGAAAAGGAAGAACTCAAAGTGTCACTATTTGTAGATGATATAAGAGCACACATGAGTGACCCCAAAAATTCTACAAGAAAACACTTTGGGCTGATAAACACCTTCAACAAATTGAGTGAACACAAAATTATCTCAAAAATCTAAAGCCCTCATCTTAACAAAATATAAATGAGAAAGAAATTAGGGAAACAACATCTTTCACAATTGCCACAGATATCATAAAACATATAGTGACTCTAAGCAAGCAAAAGTCCTGTATGAAAAAATCTTCAATTTTCTGAAGGAAGTAATTGAAGAAGCAATCAGAAGTTGGAAGGATCTCCCATGCTCATATATCAGTATGATTAACATAGTGAAAATGGCCATCCTGTCAAAATCTGTCTGCAGATTTAATGCAATTCCCATCAAATTACTAACACAATTTCATACAGATCTTGAAATTCTCAGTAATTTATTTCATATGGAAAAACAAAAAGATCCAGAATAACTAGAATAACCCTGTGAAATAAAAGGTCTTCTAGAGGTATATGCATCACTGATATGAAGCTGTACTATAGAGCAAGAGTAATAAAATCCTCATGATGATGGCAAAGAAACAGACTTGTGGATAAATTAAATTTAATTGAATTTCCAGAGATTTACCCACACAAATACAGATACTTGATTTTAGACTAAAATGCCAAAACCATACAAAGGAAACAGATAGCATCTTCAATAAGTTGTGCTGATGTAACTGGCTGTCTACATGTAGAAAAATACAAATAGATACATACTTATCACTCTGCACAAAAGTAAAGTCAATGTTGACCAAAGACATAAACATAAAACCAGACACACTAAATCTGTTGGAAGAAAAATTGGAAAAGAGCCTTGAACTCACTGGCACAGGAGACAACTTCCAGAGCAGAATACCAACAGTTCAGGCTCTAAGAGCAACAAACGATAAATGGGACCTCATGAAACTGATGAGGATGTATATCAAGGTCAAAGAGGCTTAATTATCACTTCTCTCAACTTAGAAATGTGAATTATACAACAGGACCTAGAGGGCTAAGTATGTGCTCAGCATCATTGACAAAATGCTCTAATGAAAATTTGTCTCTCAGTTCTTATATGCAGTCTTGTATTTGTGGTAAATCATACTACATTTCACTTTTAGATATTGCTGAACTTCAACTGATATAGTACTAACAATAAAATATAAATATTATACAAATGACAAAAAATAGTTTCAAATGTTGTCTGTACATTAATTAAAAACATAAAATAGTTTAATATAGCACATTTTAAAATATTTTTTATGAATGGTATTTGGTTGGTACATCAATCTCCATATGGGTACCTGAGTAAGTGGAGCAGGGGCTGCCTCTGACATTAACTTGTTTTTTTGCTCTTTAATCACAATCCCCTGGGGGAGTTGCCTTTCCAGATCACAGAGGACCCAGTCAGTCCTTATCAGACGTGTTAAGCTAGGGTCAGATGGTAATGGAATGGTTTCCCCTTTTGGTGGACTAGGGGAAGGTAATGAGGGAGGAGTAGGAGAGAGGGTAGGACAAGGAGCAGATGAGGGAGGGGGCTGTACTCAAACTATAAAATGAATAAACTGAAAAATATAAAAAAAATAATTTATACTTTGAAATTTTCATGTATACAACGTATTTCACCTTATGTCAAGCTTTTCATACTGTCCACTTTTTTTGTAAAATATTAGCCATATTTTTCCTCACCAAGAAAACCCATTACTTCTTTATGGTCACAAGAATGTTTGAAAGGGTAGGTAGCTGTAAAAATATTGAGCTCACAGTACCAATTCATGAACCTTTATCTAGACTGAAAGTAAGTAAATATTGTAAAGTATGATGTTTTGAAAGAGAATTTTTGGCTAGATCTGAGCAGAGGTTCTAGGCCCTTTGCCTGCATCGTCCTTGGTTGTTGCATCAGTCTCCATGTGGTTTCCTGAGGAAGGGGAGCAGGGGCTGCCTCTGTTATGAACTTGGTTTCCTGCTCTTTGATCACTTCAACCTGGTGATGTGGCCTTGTCAAGCCACAAAGGAAGAGGATCCAGGCAGTCCTGATGAGACTTGATAAGCGAGAGTC
Source organism: Psammomys obesus (assembly GCF_907164565.1). NCBI lineage: Eukaryota > Metazoa > Chordata > Mammalia > Rodentia > Muridae > Psammomys > Psammomys obesus. The sequence goes on along the minus strand of NW_026591872.1, from coordinate 2,794,537 downwards.
AGATGGCAGGGAGGGAGGACTCCCCGTTTCAGTGGCATGTGGAACAGGGATAGGGGAAGGGATATGGGGGAAGAGTGAGGGGTTGCTGGATCAGGAGGAGATGAAGTAGGGGGCTACAATAGAGATATAAAATAAATAAATTGTAAAAAATAAAACTAATTAAAATTTAAAAAGTAAATTTTATACTATTTTAATGTTTTCTCTCATATATTATATCCTTACCAACATTTTCCCTTTCTCCTCTCATCACAGTCCTCCCCACACTTCCACTCTCCCCCAGATCCACTACTTCTCTGTTGCCCTTCCTAATAAGGCAAACCTTGCAGACATATTAATCAAACAAGACATGTCAGGTTACAATAAGATTAGAAACCTTCTCTCAGATTTAGGTTGGAAATAGCAACTCAGAAATAAGAAAAGGGTATTAAAAGCAAGAAAAACTGTGAGAAACAGCTTCCATCGCTCTGTTAGGCGTCCCACAGAAATACCAAGCTACTCAGCCATAGCATATATGCAGTGGGCTTCTGTTAGGCTCATGCAGGCTCCCTGAGTGCCAGTTCTACACTCAAATATTTAATGAATTATGAAGATAGGGAGAAGAAATGAAATGGATGAATATAGAAATGAAGTAGAACTCAGAAAAGTAATATTGAGTGATCACCAGGAATATTCACAAAGAATATTTTTGTAAAGATTCATAAAACAGTTTTATCAAAAACAGAATGGACCCAGCTCTTTTCTCCCACAGTTTAATACCAAATTTAGGTGTTGGAACTTGATGCAATATGTACCATTTTAATGTATTATGGTCTATAAAGCTTCTAAAGTTTAAGCAGATGCATAAATGAAAAGGATCACTAGTGAAACTTGTCTTTTTCTTTTTTCCGTTCTTCTTTTCTTCCTTCCTTCTTTCCCCACTCCCTCCCTCCTTCTCTTCTTTTTTCCTTCTTTTCTCCCTTTTCTTTTTCTTTCTGTTCTAGTGGCTGAATACTGAAAATACTTTTACATTTACTGCAGTACCTTTTACATTCTCTGCTCTGCTAGTATTAACTATAAAAATGTCAGAACTGCTTGAGTGTGTTTCAAAATGTCTCCTATGGGAAATGTATTAAAAACATTTCTATGCATTGCAAATTATCTAGCAATGTCACAAAGTGACACTATTGTGATTTCTCTTCTAGAATATGCAACATTTCAATTTATTGTGGCAAGAAATTCTATGTGATAGACATATTTTGATAGGGATACTCAATGATAATTCTCCATAATTTAAAAAATGACCTTAAACCTACTTCAATAAGAATACCTGTCTTCCTGTGCTACTAGATTCTGGTGTCCTTAGTTAAACAATTGTACCTTCCAGTTGAAAAATGTGTACAAATAAGTAAATAATGGCACAGTTTTATAATCAACCAATAAATAGACATCATATTCACATGATAGTAAGGTCCACATTCATTTTCTCTTTGTGTATTGGATTTGATATTATTAAGGAGTTAAGAAAAATCTAATTCATAATCAGTCCTTAACCAAAGAATTCTAAGAAATGTGTGCTACCTCAATATACAGATATAACACTCCTGAGGATATATACAAAATATGCTCCATTCAAAAAGGGCATTTGCTCAACTATGCTCATAAAAGCTTTATTTATAATAGTCAGAATCTGGAAACAACCTAGATGTCCCTCAACAGAAGAAAGAATATGAACTGTGGTTCATTTAAACAATGGAATACTACTCGGCTATTAAAAACAAGGAAGTCATGAAATTAACAGGCAAATGAATGAATCTATGAAAGATCATCCTGAGTGAGGTAATCCAGAAGCAGAATGACACACATGGTATATACTCAATTATAAGTGTATAACATATAACATAGGATAAAATATTAAAATCTACAGTCCAAAAGAAGCTAAACAACAAGGAGGACACTAGGGAAGATGCTTAATCCTCATTTAGAAAGGCAAACAAGATGGACATCAGAAGTAAGGTAAGATAAGGAATAGGACAGGAGCCTTCCAAAGGAACCCTTTGAAAGACTTTACTCTGCAGGGTATGAAAGCAGATGCTGAGATACATAGACAAAGTTTGGGCAGAGCGCAGGGAATATTTTGGAAGAAGGGTGAGATACAAAGACCTGAAGGAGCAGGAACTCCACAAGGAAAACAACGAACAAAAGAGCCAAAAAAACATGGCCCAAGGGTCCTGCAGAGACTGATATGTCAACCAAGGACCATGCATGGAGAGGACCTAGACCCCTATTTAGAGGAAGCCCATAGGCTGCTCCATTTCCAAGTGGGTTCCTCTAGTAAGGGAAGCAGGAGGAGTCTCTTGCATAAACATGGTTTCCTGGTCTTTGATCACCTCCCCTGGTGAGGTGGCCTTTTTTATTTTTAATGTCTCAAAATAATTGTTGTTTCTTTTTTTTACATTTTTTATTGTTTATTATTATTAGTTACATTTTATTAACTCTGTATCCCAGCTGTATCCCGCTCCCTTATTCCCTCCCAATCCCACCCTACCTCCCTCATCTCCTCCCTGCCACTTTCCAAGTCCACTGATTGGGGAGGACCTCCTCCCCTTTTGTCTGGCCCTGTTTTATCAGGTATCTTCAGGGCTGGCTGCAAAGTCTTCCTCTGTGGCCTAGCAGGACTGCTCTTCCCTTGGGGGGTGGAGAGGTCAAAAAGTCTGCCATTGAGTTCCTGTCAGAGATAGTCCCTGTTCCCCACAAGGACCAAATATATCTGGGCACAAGGTTTTTTTCTGAAACTGTTTCTCCAACCAAGGACCATGTATGTATATAACCTAGAACCTTTGCTCAGACGAAGCTCGTGCTAGCTCAATAACCAGTTGGTTTCCCATAGTAAGAGGTGGCCTTACTAGGCCACAGAGAATGAAGATCCAGACAGTCCTGATCAAATCTGATAGGCTAGGGTCAGATAGTAGGGAAAGAAGACTGACCCTATCCATGGACTAGAGGAGGATCCTCTAGGAAGGAAGGAAGGAAGGAAGGAAGGAAGGAAGGAAGGAAGGAAGGAAGAAGGAGGAAGGGTGAGACCAGGAGGAGATGAGGAAGGGAGCAACAGCTAGGATATAAAGTGACTAAATAATAATAATAATAGTGGTAGTAATAATCACAGAAATTTGTTTCTTAAATTCAATTGTAAACATCACTATTCCTTTCACTGTTAATATGTTTCTTTAACTTAAGTTTATCTAACTTGCTCCATTGTTTTAAAGGGGGAATACTCAATTGGTGTGTTCCTTTTACTGTGATATGTTATGAAGTGTGAAGTAAGGTTTATTGCTTTCCCTTAAGTCCAATAATGTTCTACACTTTTTTCTGTCTTCAAAATGAAAGGAAAAAAAAAACACTACACAAGGACATTTATGCTCATAGCATCAGCTAGAACTCAAGAAATAATTATCTCTCAGAACAACACATGGGGTTTCTCAAGACAAGGAGATTCACTTATTCTCACCTTTTTTTTTTTTCTAAAGCTGAAAAGACAAAAAGTAACTTAGTCAGTTTTACACACAGAGGAGAAAACTTCCTGCAAATCCAGTCACTCTAGAGTGAGAAATTACTCTTGCTATCCTTGAATGACAAATGTCAAAATCTGAAGATATTGACTACAACATTAAACTCCCTAGGACCATTTTAGTGCAGGGTATCAGTCTAGTGCTTTGGGAAGGTTGGTAAAAAAAAAAATAACAGAAACAACTAGAGAATATACATTAAAAGTCATATAGAAAAGTCCACTAAGAATACAGGGATAGAAAATAGAACAATTTTTTTGTGGGGATAAATTAGCAATGTGGGCATCATTCATTGTAATGGATGCATGGGAATTTGTTTAATGATGCATTAAAAATGAATTTGTGATTTAGAAAACAAGCTTATTTGTATTTGAATAAAACATGCATAATAAATTATAGAGCAAGGACAGAAAGCCCTTTATATTATGGTAGAGGTGATCTCTTTCCTTATCCTTCCTGCCAAGTTCAATTTAGGGAAAGAAACCTGAATTCTATCAAGAAATACAATACTCTTTGATGGGCTCTTGGAAATCATATTTTAAATTTTATTTTTTAGGATAGGTTTTAAAGAGAACAACACAAAACAAGAAATAGAGAAAATCATAAAATCCAATTCCTAATTTTCTTTTGCTGACTAACTAGCTAACCTTTTTAGTGCCTTCACTTGTCTTTTTTTCCATCTATGCGAAGAGAATTTTTAAGATAACTTTCACATTCCTGTATAAACCAATTTTGAATAAATTTAAAATTTATTAGGTATGTGATCCTGAGTGAAGTCTAACATGGCTATGCTTAATTTTCATTTATATTAACATTTACTGTAAAATGTATTTATTTATGAAATTCAATGGATTAATGTAAATTTTTACAACTATTTATGAATTACAGATTATATTATTATAGTTCACTTATGAATACTAATGAACCAAACACAATGTTAAGTGTTGAGTAATAATGTTACATAATAGATTACATATGACTTCAAGAAACTAAGAGTCTACAGGGAGAAATCTAAAATGTACAATAAGAACACTATGATTAAACCTCTACAAAGATTGAGAGAAAGCTGTCCAGAGGTGATGGCACTTTGAAGTGAGCCTTAAAAATTTGGAATTATGCAAGTTTGAGAGAATATTTTTAAGTGTTTTTCTGGCATATGAGAAAAAGAGTTACACTGATAGGCCAGTAAATGGCAGGATGTTCTATGACATATGGCTACGGCAAGCTACACAAGGAAAATAATTTGATTGCTTGATGTTATTTTCTGACATACAAAATATCTATTGACCAATTTTTTTTGATATCCAACCCGGTTTGTTAACTCAATTTTTTTCCTGGGGAAAATTTGATTTGTAAATTTTTTAAGCAGTTGCTGTAGTGTACTTGAGGTTGAAGATGAAAAAGTCTGTCAAATCTCTTATGAAGTAACCCTCTTTGTGTTCTTGTGATGTTAAATCTAGATTACTAAACTTAGCTTGACTGAGAAATACCTAGGTCATTTGTAAAACTTCCTCTTTGTATGTGTGCCAGGGTGTTTTCACAGACCTATAATTAAGAGGGGAGTACCATACTGATTACAAGCAGCACCATCTAATAGTCTGGAGGTTTCTAGGGAAGACAAGAAGAGAGAAATAGAGCAATCACAAGCAGTATCTCAGTCTCTGCTTCTTGGCCACTATGATGTGAGACACTTTGCTTTATCACTCTTGTACTGCCATAAAGACTTCGAATCCATTAGCAAAACTGTGTGTTTCCTATGCTAAAATTTTTATGTTAGACATTTCATAACAATAATGCAAAAATAACTAAAAAACCCATTGGTAGTAATGAGGTACTACTCCATTATTTGTACATGTCATTAGTAAGAAGCCTTTGAAACAGACTTATGGGATATATATATATTGAATATATATATATTCAATATATATATATATATATATATATATTGAAGAAGCAAACTATAAAGCAGAGTTGGATAGATGATTAGGGTAAGATTTTTAAGACCAGAATGCTGATGAGAATATAAAAGAAAAAACTGTGTATGAGATTCAGATGGAAATCAGAACATACTTGGGAGTTGGATTAGAGTCCAATAATATTATATTGCCATTACAAAACTTACCTATATGTTTTTCACTCTCTGAAACTTAGAGGGAGACTGAGTTAAAGGCAAAGAGGTGACCAGTCTGGTATAAAAAATTTCAAGTGAGCAGAACATTAAGGTAGTCAAATAAATGATTGATGCTAATTGCTTTTAGCCAAGTTTACAGTGAGAATTGGGAACAAAACCAGTACTTAAATATTTTAAAACTTTGCAGTTTGCTCATAAAAGAAGCATATGCAAACTCTAGGTAAAGGAAAATACAGTTGCTGAAGACATTAAAGCTATTTAAAAAAAACAGTAATTGCAGTTATGGTGGTACATGCCATTGATCTCAGAAGAGAGAGGCTAAAGCAGGACATCATGAGTTTAATGCCTCCATGTCTACAAAGAAAGATGCTGTGTTTTAAAAAGCAGGAAAGAAAAGAAAGCCATAAATAATTGTACCAATCATTTCACACAGGGACAAAAATGATGAGAACTGGTCAGACTTCAGGCACTACAGTTCCTAGGATATAAAGATGTGAATTCACTGGAAGACCAAGAAGAGAGATCCACTGAGGCATACTGCTCGAAAAGGGTTGCTTAATTTTCTAAGATCCTATTTATTGTGATCAGACATCCAGAAACTGACTATATATTACATATATGTTATGAAAGCCAGACTACTGTCACAAGTAGTAATAATGGTAAATACTGGTAATCAACTTTGTTGCTGGTTTTTATAGGTATGCACAACTTCTTTTAGGCATGCTCTTCTTGTGAAAGTCTTCTGTCTACTGTCATGAGGTCAGCAGTTGGGAATATTTCTAGTTTAGTGTTCATGTCTTTCTTACAAGGTCTCCAAACTTAACCCAATGAATACATTGTACTATATATTTCCAAATCCCACTCATTTCTCAAAAAAATAAAATAAAATTGAAGCACTAGTATTTTTTTCATTAAGTTTAAAAACAGTTTTCAAAAAACTTAATTTGTATAATGATCTGAAAAGTAGAAATTTTTAATTGGAGATTGTAGTTATAATATATCAGCTATCAGTCATTGAGAACTCTGATACTTGGCTTTTAAAACAAGCTGAAATTTTGATCACATTTAAATAACTAAATTTCTAGAATTCAACACATATGAACAACTCCTTCATACATTGTTTTGATGCATAACTGAATAGTCTCTCTAGCACAGATGTTCTATTATAATATGGAGTAGGAGAGAGGGAAAATATTGACATTTTCAGGTAATTCTAGGTCACTGAATAAGAAAAGTTACATTCAATCCCATTTTGTATACTTATGCACTTTAAAACAAAATGTTGAATCCCATCTCTTCTGTCCACTTCAATTCATGTGCATTTTAGTCTTGCCTCCTATTTTATATATATGCTTTGTTGTTTCCATTATGCTTACTCAAAATTCAGGGCCTTCAGTTCTCCAGCAAGGACTTCTCTGTCATTAAAATTAATTAAAATTATCAATTCACCCAACGAGTTGGTGCACACCTGTAATACCAGCACTCTGGAAGGCAGATTTCCATGATTTCAAGGCCAGCCTAGACTGGCTACAAAGTGAGTCTAGGACAGCCAAGGTTATACACAGAGAAACCGTGCCTCAAAACAAAAACACAATAACAAAAAAATGAATACATCTGTATTTCTATTTGTGATGTTTTACTCATCTATTTTTACATAACGCATTTGATCGTATTCTTTCCCCTTCCCCAACAGTTCCTAGATTGCTCCCATATCATGAACATGTTCTCTCTCTTTCAAAAAGATAAACAACAACTCAGAAGGAAAATCAGAACAAACAAAACAAAACCATAACAAAACATGCTTACCTATTATTAAAATGAAGTGTAATTCTTTAAAATCACTCCTCTTGGCTATCTTCTTGCTGTAACATGATCAAGAATAAGTGCTGTTATGCAAAGATACCCAGAAACAAGTATACTTCCCAATAAAGAGACAGTCATCTTGTTCATTTCTAGCTCAGTTTAGTTTTCTTCTACACAGAAAGAGAAGTGATGACTTTCTCACATCAGTAAACATCAAACAATTGTACTGTAAGACACAGTTAGGATATGTTAAGAAAGTAACTATAATTTCATTCATCAAAGATATATGTAAGCATAAGCCAACTTCTTTTCTAGTTTATCCATTCTCATAAATACTTGAAAGGATGAGTCTTGAATTAATTTTACATATGTTGCTTCACAGTCACGTAGGATATTGTAATCATTGGGCTTATTTGATTTAGAAGCACCAGAAATCAGACTTCTTCAACACATCCATTGGAGGGTTATTTAAAACTTCATTTGCTATTTTATCAAATTTGAAACAGCTGTTAATTTTACACACACATGCACACATATTCACATACAAACACACTTATCTTTATCATCATTCTTTCTCTGTTCTCTGGATCTATTATAACAGTAGTTTTTGAAAAATAGATTATGGAATCCTTCCTTAGGACTATAGATTTTAGTATGTTTATCCTATATTATATGGTTAATATCCACTTATGAATGAGTAATATACCATATGTGTCTTCCTGTTTGTGGGTTATCTCACTCATTATGATCTTGGTATAGTTCCCACCATTTGCCTGCAAATATCATGATTTTGTTTTGTTTTGTTTTTAATTGCTGAGTAGTATTCCATTGTGTGACTGCCTCACACTTTCTGGAACCATTCTTTGGTTGAAGGACATCTAGGTTGTTTCCAGATTCTGGCCTTTACAGAATCTGTAATAACCTCTTCTCCCCCTATGCCCCTCTCATAATCCACTGATATGGGAGGTCCTTCTTCTCTTCTATTTGACCCTAGCCTATCCTGTCTCAGAGGAAGGCAATACAAAAAATCTTGATGAAGTAATTCTTTAAAATAAGTTCTATAATTGGCCTTCATCCTGATATCATCTGCAAACCCATAAGTCTAGTGGTTGGGATGCAATGTATAAGGAAGTAATCTATTTTCACTAAAAAATTAATAAAATGGAAAATAGCGTACATATAGATATTGAGGAATGTAGATACTTGTACTCGCACAAATTTCTATTGGACAATGTAACTTTTAGCAAAATCATTTAGAAGAAAATAACCTAATATTTTTCTTTTCCTGTAAAATCACGTAAATACTTAAATTTTATTTCTTTAATCTTCTTTTCTCTCTGTTTCCCCTTATATCAATATCTCACTTTTATACTGTTAATGTCTTTTCATAGATCTGAGGAATACCAATGATTTAAGCAATACAATGAGTCTTTATTGGTAAACAGAAACTTAACCAAGTCACTTGCTGTGCAGTAAACCTCAAGCAAAAGCCCAATATTATGATCAACATTTGAAATATTTTTTTAATAAAGAATTATTTGGAAACTTGTATTTTGTCCTCCTACTCTGTCTCCCCATATTGAAAGTTGCTGAGTAAAATTAGAAAACATTTAAATGTCATTTCTGATATGATTTTTTAACATAAACTCAATAAATATCTTAAAAAGAGAGTGAAAAAGGGATTCTGTATTGAAAAAAATGAGTTAATGAGCTAATAAATTCTGAGAATTCTTCCAAGTCTCAAATTCTACACAGGCTGAACTGTGGGTACCAAAACATCAGAGACTGGGATTCCCAGTCCTGAGAAAAATACAAAGGGAAGGAAGCAAATGGGAATGACCTCTCGTCACCCAGTCTTTCCCTGGAAAAATGTCCCAGGAATGGAGGGCTCAGAGCCACCCGCCCAGAGACCTGTTGCTCACAAGATTCTCCATCACAGACAGAACTGTGTGCCACAGGGCACCAGAGATTAGGTTTCTTGTCTGGAGAAAACCTCACAGAGAGGGAAACAACAAGTCCGAGCTTAGAGCACTCAGCCGACCCACCACCACCCACAGAAAAGTTCTCAGAAACTTCCTGAGTGAGTCCCTGCAGGTGCCCAGTCGCCAGCTTAGAGCCACCATCCACCTATACCAGCATGCTCTACATGCCACCCAAGAAAGAACTGTGGACCTCAAAACACCAAAGACTGTGTCTCCCTGTTGGGAGGAAACCCTAAGGTGGAGAGGGGAACATCTGGCCCTACCTAAGGACACCCAGCTCTGGAAAAGTTTCTGGTTCCCCCAGGCTCCAAGCTCCAGGCTCCAAGCTCTAGACTCCTGCTGCACTCATAAGAACTGTGCTCACCTGCCAATGATTACCGCTTGGGTACTGGGACACAGAGATTGAACTCAGACCTACAGAAGCCTGGGATCCCTGAGATCAGCACCCAGATACTGCTTGAAGGGGCAACCAGTTATCCCTAGCTAAATAGACCAAACCTCTGGGCTCACAGGTTACATCAGCACCTCACTAAATTTAAAAAGAAAGAAACTTAAAATTTAAAAAGAAAGAAACCCAGAAGCAGGGCAACTGTCTCCAGGACTTCTCCAGGTGAGAGGAGAGCCCCCTTGACTAACAAAGACTACAGTTACTATAAGCCTGAGGTGAACTGTGGCAATTCCTGAAAAACAGCTGACATTCAGTGACCATACCCATAAAGCTGAGGAGGCCTCCTTCAAGAAAAATCATCTTCCCGCCAAGGGAATTCTCCCCAACCAAGGATTCCAGGAAACACCAGAAATTAACACCCAACACTTAAGATAGCTCAGTGGGTAGACACCAGCTTAATACCTCAACCAACAACAGTCAGCAATATTGCATCTCACGAGCCCAGTTATCCAGGGGAAAGCAGCAGTGGACACCCTAACATAAATGAAATTCAAGAAGATGATTTTACATCTATGCTTATGAAGAGGATAAGATAGGAAACAAATAAAATGTGTAAAGAACTGGAGGAAGATAAAGACAAACAGATTATGGCCATCCATAAAGAAATACAGGAATATGCAGCCAAACAGTTTGTGGCCTTTAGAGAGGAAATATTTAAATCACTCAAAGAAATAAAAGAAAGAGAGGAATGTTCAAACAAACAGCTGAAGCAACTGAAAGAAAAACAGGAAAATAGAGTCAGACAGGCGAAGGAAATCAACAAAACAATTCAAGATCTGAAGATGGAAATGGAAGAATTAGAGAAAACACAAACAGAGGAAATCCTGGAGAGAAAGAACTTAGTGAAGAAAACAGGAACTACAGAGGTAAGCATAACCAATAGACTACAAGAACTGGAAGAAAGAATCTCAGGTGTGAAAGATACAATGGAAGAAATCAATGTATCCTTCAAAGAAAATGTTACGTCGAAAATACTCCTGACAAAGACAGTCCAAGAAATCAAAGACAACATGAAAAGACAAAACCTAAGAATAATAGGAATAGAGAAAAAAGAAGATTCCATCCCTCAAGGCCCAGAAAATATGTTCAAAATCATAGAAGAAAATTTCCCCAACTTAAAAGAGATGCCTATAAGCATACAAGAGGCCTACAGAACACCTAATAAAAGACCAGAAAAGAAAATCCTCCCACCACATAATAATCAAAACAGTAAGTATACAGAACAAAGAAAAAAATGCTAAAAGCTGCAAGGGAAAAAGGCCAAGTAACAAATAATAGCAAACCCATCAGAATCACAACTGACTTCTCAACAGAGACTTTGAAAGAAAGAACAGCCTGGAAAGATTTCATGCAGACCATAAGAGAACACAGATGTCAGCCCAGACTACTATATCTATATTCAGCAAAACTCTCAGTCATCGTAGCTTGAGAAAAGAAGATATTCAATGACAAAAACAAATTTAAAAAACACCTACCCACAAATCCAGAATTACAGAAGATACTAGAAGGAAAAATACAACCCAGGAAAACTACATTCAGGAACACACAGGAAATAAATAATATAACAACACTATAGCAAAACTAAAAGTAGCCAAGCATACAAACACACTACCACAGTAAACAGCAATATCAAAGGATCTAACAGCCACTGGTCATTAATCTCCCTCTACATCAATGGACTGAACTCTCCAATAAAAATCACAGACTAACAGAATAAACACATAAACAAGATACAACAATTGTATGCAACAATATTGCATACAAGAAACACACCTAAGTCACAAAGATAGACCTACCTGAGAGGAAAGGGCTGAAAGACTGTTTTCCAAACAAATGGACCCAAGAAGCAAGCAGGAGTAGCCATTCTAATATTTAATAAAACAGATTTTCAACCAAAATTAGTCAAGAGATGGGGAAGTTCATTTTATACTCATCAAGGGAAAATTCCACCAAGAAGACATCACAATTGTGAATATCAATGCCCCAAATACAGGAACATCCGCATTTTTAAAAGAAACATTAATAAAACTAAAACCATACATACATCACCACACATTAGTAGTGGGAGACTTCAACACCACACTCTCAATAAAGGACATGTCAACAAAACAGAAATTAATCAAAGAAACAAAGACTCTGACAGAGGTCATGAATCAAATGGACCTAACAGACATCTACAGAACATTTAACACAAACACAAAAGAATTACCTTCTTCTCAGCACCTCATGGAACCTTCTCCAAAATTTACCAAGTGATGTAAGAAGATTGAAATAATCCCTTGTATCCTTTCTGACCAACATGGTCTAAAGCTGGACTTCAACAACAATGGAAATAGCAAAAAGCCTTCACACATATGGACACTAAACAACTCACCACTACTCAGTAAAAACTGAGTCAGGAGAGAAATAAAGAAAGAAATCCAAGATTTCCTAGAATTCAATGAAAATGAAGGCATAACATATCCTAACTTATGGGACACAATGAAAGCAATGCAAAGAGGAAAACTGATACACAAAGTGCCTACAAGAAGAAATTTAAAACATCTCATACAAGCAACTTAAAGGCTCACCTGAAAGCCCTAGAAAAAAAAAAGATGCAGACATACCCAAGAGGAGTAGACATCTGGAAATAATCAAACTCTGGGATGAAATCAATAAATTAGAACAAAAAATTCAAAGAATCAACGAAATCAAGAGTTGTTTTTTTTTATTGCTGAATAGTATTCCATTGTGTGAAAAACCACAAATTTTGTACCCATTCCTCCGTTGATGGACATCTGGGTTGTTTCCAGGTTCTGGCTATTACAAATAAAGCTGCTATAAACATGGTTGAGCAAGTATCCCGTTTGTGTACTTGAGCAAAGTTTGGGTATATACCTAGCAGTGGTATAGCTGGTTCTTGAGGAATCACTATTCTTAATTGTCTGAGAAAGTGCCAGATAGATTTCCAGAGTGGTTATACCAGTTTACATTCCCACCAGCAGTGGAGGAGGGTTCCCCTTTCTCCACAACCTCTCCAGCATGTGTTGTCACATGAGTTTTTTCATCTTCGCCATTCTGATGGGTGTGAGGTGAAATCTCAGGGTCGTTTTGATTTGCATTTCCCTGATGGGCAATGAGGTTGAGCATTTCTTTAAGTGTTTCTCTGGCATTCGATATTCCTCTGCCGAGAATTCTCTGTTTAGCTCTATTCCCCATTTTTTAATTGGATTACTTGGCTTGCTGCTTTTCGGCTTCTTTAGTTCTTTGTATATATATACTTTGTATATATTAGTCCTTTGTCAGATAAAGGGTTAGTGAAGATTCTTTCCCAATCTGAAGGCAGTCGTTTTGTTTTGATGATGGTGTCCTTTGCTTTACATAAGCTTTTCAGTTTCATGAGGTCCCATTTATTGATTGTTGCTCTTAGAGCCTGTGCTGTTGGTGTTCTGTTCAGGAAGTTGTCTCCTGTGCCAATGAGTTCTAGGCTGTTCCCTACTTTGTCTTCTAACAGATTTACAGTATCTGGTTTTATGTTAAGGTCTTTGATCCACTTGGACTTTAGTTTTATGCAGGGTGATAAATATGGATCTATTTCGTTTTTCTGCATGTAGACATCCAGTTGGACCAGCACCATTTGTTGAAGATGCTGTCTTTTTTCCATTGAATGGTTTTGGCTTCTTTGTCAAAAATTGAGTATTCATAGGTTCCAAACAATCATTAGGACTTACTTCAAAACTTATAAGCCACAAAATTTGAAAATCAAAATGAAGTGGACAATTTTCTTGGTCAATTCCACTTGCCAACGCTGAATCAAGAACAGGTAAATCAATTAAATAGTCCTGTATCCCCTAAGCAAATAGAAGCTGTCATCAAATGTCTCCCATTTGAAAAAAGCCCAGCGCCAGATGGTTTCAGCTCAGAATTCTACCAGACTTTCAAAGAAGAGCTAACACCAACTCTCTTCAAACTATTCCACAAAATAGAAACAAAAGGAACATTACCAAACTCTGTCTACAAAGCCACAGTCACCTTGATACCTAAACCTCACAAAGACCCAACAAACAAAGAGAATTTCAGGGCAATCTCTCTTATGAACATTAATGCAAAAATACTCACAAGTAGTTTCCAAGAACACATCAAAGATATCATCAACTATGACCAAGAAAGCTTTATCCCAGGCATGGAGAGGTGGTTCAATATATGGTAATCCATCAATGTGATCCAACATATAAACAAACTGAAAGAAAAAGACCACATGATATTCTCCTTAAATGCTGAAAAAGCATTTGATAAAATCCAACATCCATTCATGTTTAAATACTTGGAGATATCATGGATACAAGACACATACCTAAACATAGGAAAGGCAATATACAGCAAGCCTATAGTCAACATCAAACTAAGTGAATAGAAACTTAAAGCAATCCCACTGAAATCAGGGACAAGGCAAGGCTGCCCACTCTCTCCATTCCTCTTTAACATTGTACTTTAAGTCCTTGCTAGAGCAATAAAACTATTAAAGGAGATCAAGAGGATTCACATAGGAAAGTAAGAAGTCAAACTATCACTATTTGTACATGACATAATAGTATACACGAGTGAACCCAAAAATTCTACGAGGGAACTCCTACAGCTGATAAACACCTTCAGGAAAGTGGATGGATACAAAATCAACTCAAAAGTCAGTAGCCCTCCTGTATACAAAAGATAATAGGGCTGAGAAAGAAATTAGGGAAACAACACCCTTCACAATAGCCACAAGGGACATAAAGTACCTTGGTGTAACTCTAACCAAGCAAGCCAAAGACTTGTATGAAAAAAATTTCAGTCTCTAAAGAAAGAAATAGAAGAAGATATGAGAAGATAGAAAGGTCTCCCATGCTCATGGCTTGGCAGGATTAACATAGTAAAAATGGCCATCTTACTAAACGCAATCTACATATTCAATGCAATTCCCATCAAATTACCAACACAATTCTTTTCAGACCTTGAAAGAAAATTCTCAACTTCATATGGAATAAAAGAAACCCCAAGTCGCTAAAACAATCCTCTACAATAAAAGATCTTCTGAAGGTATCTCCATCCCTGATCTTAAGCTGTACTATAGAGGAAAAGTTATAAAAACTGTGTGGTGCTTGCGTTGACACAGATTGGTAGATCAATGGAATCAAATAGAAGATCCAGAAATAAACCCACAGATTTACAGACAACTGATTTTTGACAAAAATGCCAAAACAATAGAAGGGAAATATGATAGCATCTTCAACAAATGGTGCTGGACTAACTGGATGCCTACATGTAGAAAAATGGAAATAGATCTATATTTATCACCTTGAACAAAACTAAAATCCATGTGGATCAAAGACTTCAGTATAAAAATGGATACAATACACCTGTTAGAAGAAAAATAGGGAAGAGCCTTGAACTCATTGGCACAGGAGACAATTTTCTGAACAGAACACTAACAGCACAGACTCTAAGAATAACAATCAATAAATGAGACCTCATGAAACTGAAAAGCTTCTGTAAAGCAAAGGACACTGTCATCAGAACAAAATGACAGCTTACAGATTGGGAAAGGATCTTTACCAACCCTATATCTGACAGAAAGCTAATATCCAGAATATATAAAGAACTAAAAATGTTAAACAGCAATAAATCAAGTAAACCAATTTAAAAATGGAAAACAGAGCTAAACAGAGAATTATCAATAGAGGAACATAGAATGGCAGATAAACACAGAAATGCTCAACATCCTTAGTCATCAGGGAAAACCAAATCAAAACGACCCTGAAATTTCATCTTACACCCATCAGAATGGCTAAGATCAAAATCTCAAGTGACAACACATATGGGAGAGGATATGGAGAAAGAGGAACCCTACTCCATTGCTGGTGGGAATGTCAACTTGTACAATCACTCTGGATACCAATCTGGCATTTTCTCAGACAATTAGGAGTAATGCTTTCTCAAGACCCAGCTCTACCATTCCTAGGCATATATCCTAAAGGTGCTCAAGTATACAACAAGGATATTTGCTCAACCATGTTTGTAGCAGCTTTATTCATAATCGCCAGAACCTGGAAACAACCCAGATGTCCATCAACGGAAAACCTTCACTATCATTGGACTTGCGGAGGGGCATATGTGAAGAATAGGAGGGAGGGTGTGATTGGGAAGAGATTGGGGGAGGGTTCTACACCTGGGATGCAAAGTGAACAATGTGTAATTAATAAAATAAAAATAGTAAAAAAAAAATGAGGACCTGAGTTTAATTCCCAGTATCCATATGATGGCTAAAAACTGTCTGTAAATCCTGGGCAAGGGGAATCCAATGGCCTCTTTTAGCCTCTGATGGTACCAGATAAAAAGTGGTACACTAACATATCTGCAGGCAAAATCTTATTTACATAAAATAATAAAGTAAATCATTTAATTTTATGTTTTTATTAAGGATTCCATGATCTAAGTTCTATTGGGATAAAATTTTCCCAATGAAAAGAAATATATATAATGAATTATTTTGCATCCTTGTATCAATGTAGAGGGCTCTTATATGAAGTAAGAGCAAGCTGTTCTATGAGGACACAGATCTGCTGTTTAAATGAACAACTGGCTCTCCTTAGGCTTGCTGGTTAGCCCTTGGGAGCATGTTAAATCCATGTCTGAATACTCCTCTCTAAATCTTTTATACATTTTAAAATTAACTGGATTTGTAGACTCTTAAAGCTGAATAAGACCTCGGAAACTGGTTTGATTCTTTTTTTTTTCCATCTATAAAAGACAGTGAAGGCTATAAAAGAAGCATGGCTTACTCAAGGTCATACTGATGATCAGTGTTAGAATAAGCACTTAAATGAGCTTGACATTTGGAACACCAGACATTTCACTGGTAGAGTGAGTTTCAAATTACAGTTGAAAAATCAAATATATGTATATATTGGGAAGACATTCTAACTACAGAAACTTCCACATTGTTGGCTTTATTTTAAGAACAATTCCATGGGTCAGAGGGCACAGAGATTTGTTCTGTATTAAGCTCAGGAAAAATGAATTAGGTTTCAGTAGAAGTGATTTAAGTGGTAGGTTTTCATTTCACAGTTGATCACAGCAAATGCAGAGACCATTTGGTGACTTTTTCAATGTCTGCCAAAAGTTACTTTGTCTCTCAAATACTGATTCTTTCATTGAAACACAGACAGAACTTAGCCCCCAAGGAGGCCTGTGGAATTGGTTGACTGCCAGAGATGGTTTATTTCTCTGGTGAAATTGAAGTGTTCTCATACTTTTAAATGCCATTTTATTTCATTTCCATTCTAATAAGTTTTTCCCCAATGGATGAATTGGTAAACTTCTGTGTTATTTAATTTTATTCTTATACACCACATAACCATTTTTACACTTTGGTACTTAAATACTTAATTCTTAAATGCCAATTTTGAAATAGATTTAAAATTGCCTGGAATTTGTTGAACTGAGAATGTTTCTAGATGGGATCAAATAACAGAAAAATAGTGTTATGAAACCAAGTTGCTTTTATTATTGATGTCTTTCAATCTCAATCATTAAAGTCCCAATAAAAAGTTAAGTATGGACAAAATGTCCATGAAAGCCTTAGACATCAGGTCTTTCTTTAGCTCCACCAGAAATATGGTAAATAGGTACAATTGAAAGTATGTTAATACAAATAAAAAATATGAAAAGATGCAATAATAAACACAAAACTAAAAACTATTCATCTCTTGAATATCTCTTTTTAGACACTAAAATATTGTGACACTGAATAAACACTCTTGCAAACTGATCAATTTTCCAGATCCTTTTAAAAACATATCTCAAAATTATGAATTTGAACCAAATGACACGACAGATCATGATCAAACAAAATCCTATTCAGTACAGATTTTCCTTGAACCAAATTATATTATATTCCTTATGGATTTGCTAACATAACTTCCATAAGACAAAATAAAATTTATAATTTCATGATTAATTTTAAAATAAAACAAAATTTCTCAGAGCAAGAGTACGGAAAATAATCTGTATAGTTCATTTCTGAGTTGGGCTCTAAATGATTAAAAATTCTATACTTGTAACATTAGCTCACCCTATGAAATTAACCTGTCCAAAACAGAACAGTTCACATTTGCAGGGTTTGCAGAGTAGTTTAATAACTATCACCCAAATGGCTTAGAAAAGATCAAATATCCATTAGTAAAACATTAAAATGCATTATAAAAATATAGATAACCAATTCACATCAAAGAAGACACAGAACTGAGATCTAATCTAATGGAAGAACTGACATCAACAAAACCAAATAAAATTGTATTTTGAAGATCTAATAACAATAGCATCCAGTGTTAAAACTCTCAACACTCATTTTACTTTGTATTGCAACATTTGGTTAAGTATAAAGTGACATATATTTGTCAATACAGACTTATAGATATTTATACTTTGTCAAATATTGAAAATAAAGAGAAAAAAACTCAGGCAATAATCAAGATTGGTTATGACATACAATAGGACTTTTTACAATAAATAACAATAAATAAGGTCAATAACAACAACCTGAATTTTTCCTGAAGTTACTGGTAAAATAAACACTCTTTAGATTGTAAGTTTATTCACATGCCAATATTTTTATAGTTGCAGGGAAAAAGTCAGCTCTCTTTAAGAGTGTGGCCACTGGTAGTTTAACCATGTTCTGCTGGAAGATCATATGTCCAAGAATATATGGGTAGCATAAATGGGCTTCATTGTTTTAATAAAAGAGGACACAAGTTGGGTGTGTAAGAGAAGGGACTAAACCTAGGAGGAGTTGGGAGAGGGGAAGGAATATGATTAAATACATGGTAAGAAATGATCAAGGAATGAAAAAATGAGAGGAAAAACAATCTTAAAGAATAGCCCATCAGACACCTGTGATGTTCTGTGAGGTTCATAGTGGTTGAGAGTAAAGTTTTCAGGAAATCCCAGCTGCAGGATGTAGTGATTCAATGTGTTTCACCAAAACAAAATAGAAGATCTAAATTTAAAGAGAGGTATTTTGCAATACATGACTACAATTAATGTAGAAATGCAATCATACTACTCATTCAAGTGCTTCCTTTTAAACTGTCTGCATGTCTCTGCTTTTTGCATTTGCAAGTTTGTACTTGCTGAATCTCAGATTACTTTGCTTCTTTATTGACTAACATATTATAAGAACTCAACAAAATTTGTTGATCTGAAAGATATTTTCTAGTAATTTTATGGTAAATGTGGGAGACTTCAGGAACTTTGTGTGTGACCCAAATATACTAATTAACTCATGCCTGCATAGTAACTGCAATGACAGCTCAAAACAACCTATGAAAATTAAGCAAGATCCTGAGAATTTCAATCACATGGGCATCAATATGCTTCTGAACATTCTAACCCATTTGAGTTCATTCCAAATGTAGGCAAAACAAATTAAAACATTAATAAGTATTGTATAAAGTTATCCATTGACTTCAAATAAGCAGAAACAAAGATAACCTTTTGTACAGACTTTGCAGTTATTTAAACAATTCAAAATATTATATTTGCATTATTGATTAAGGTAGTGAATGCATATAGGACAAGGTGGTAGCCAGAGATAACTAGGGTCTGAGTTTCATTGTATTAGTATAATTTAAGTCTAGTTACATGTAGCATATCTAAAATAGAATAGCTTAAATATGGCAAAGTTATCCTTTCCCACGTGAAGCAAGTGCTGAGGGAGGTTTTTAAGGACCAAATAGAAACAACATGGTTATTAGAGAGACATATTTTTTTGAGATACACATAACTTGGTTCCTATATTACATAAAAACTTTCATTTTTATGGTATAAGTTAGTTTCTGTGGTTCCAGTAATCATCTCCAGATTTTTAAGAGTAGAATGATAAAATCAAAAAAGAAAAAAAAAAAAAGAAACTCATATGTTTTGCTTAAAAAGAGACTCCTGAAATTCCCAAGGCACTTCCATTTACTCTTACTCCTCAGTATTGGAAAACATCATGGGCTACATTCTAATGCCAGGAATGCATGAAATGTCCTTTCAATATGAACTGAAGGTTTTGTTAATTTTAAGAAAAGAGGACAATATCTAATGGATAACTAAGGAATAATATCTAAAATGTGTTCTTTGGGGACAAGGGACACCTCAAAGAAAATTTTCTTCCATTAGGTATCAACTACTTATTTTGTTGTCTTCTACCCTTGACACATCAATGATTTTCATAGCTCATCATCTTTTATTGATATTTACTATTAGTTTTAATATTTCCCAGAGTATACAAAATGGCTGTGCTTACAGAAAGCTGAAAGTTTTGCTTGTATACTATTTTATTCTGTTCTGTCTCCTACAAGACACAAATGTATAAAAAGATGTGTTGATGTCTTATCTGCTATTTGCCCAATGAGCTTAACATCTACAGATAATGTAGTTCATTTTAAAATTGATTCTCTTTTGATTTTATTCATACACAAATTTTTATGGAAAACAATATTTTCTAAGTAAGGGAAATCATTCCACCTAGAATAACATATTTAGAAAAAAATAGTGACAGTATAATACTGACTGCATTTTTGCACAGCTGCCTTCTGCCTTTCTGTGTGCTTTTCCCCCCCTTCCCTCTCTTCTCCCTCAACCACTTTCTCCAGGTTTTTTTTGAGGGTTTGGCCTTTTCTGTGTATTGCTAAAAGAAACAAGAACAGATGAGTATGATACATGACATATTTGGAAAGGTAGTAAATATTTAATACATGATATGGTAAATAATGTATATAATTTAGCAAGAAACAATGTAAATATTTCATGGACTGCAGTGCAGCTGTTAGTTTGGTTTGGAATTAAATCTGTGAGCTTAGAAAAAAACTGTACTATAACTTTTTTTTTTTTTTTTTTTTTTTTTTTTTACTGGTAAGAATACTTGCTGCTTTAACATCTAAAGTCCACAGCTAAAGAGGAATGGTTGGCACATAAGGAAAATAAAAAATTAAATGGCCCGAAAACATTAAAACTCTCTAGAAAATATCCTCACAGTAGTTTTTCCACAGTGCAATCCAAAATTAATATTAATCATGGTATTAAATATCAGTTCTATCTTGTGCTTACTCATCTTTTTATGTCAGTTTCTTCTGTTCAGGTTTACCCTCCCTGGATTTATTTTTGCCAACTATAACGGATAGATCTATGTTTTGTTATCTTCTCATTTTCATTGCATAAAATAAAATGCTGCAGATATACTTCATACTTAACATTATCATTTATGGGTAAGCAAAACGACTCATCTTGTAGAAATGCCTGCCACCTACCCTGATGATATGATTTTAATCTCTGTAACCCACAAGGTGGAATTAGAGAACTAACCCCCACAAGTTATTCTCTGCCCCTCACATACACATGGTGGGTATGTGCAAGTTTGATCAACTCATAACACACACATACTCAGACACATATCTATACTCACTGTCCTAGTGAAGGTTTTATTCATGTGAAAAGACACCATGAACATGCCAATTCTTTTTTTTTTAATTTTATTTTTTCTTATCAGTTACATTTTATTAACTCTGTATCCCAACTGTATCCCGCCTGCTCATTCTCTCCCAACCCCACCCTTCCTCCCTCATCTCCACCCTGCTCCTTTCCAAGTTCACCGATATGGGAGGGGGGTCCTCCCCATTCATCTGATCCTGTTTTATCAGGTATCTTCAGGACTGGCTGCAAAGTCCTCCTCTGTGGCTTAACAGGACTGCTCCTCCCTTGGGGGGGTGGGGAGGTCAAAGAGACAGCCATTGAGTTCCTGTTAGAAATAGTCCTTGTTCCCCTTACTATGGGAAACCAATTGATTACTGAGCTACCACAGGCTATAGCCGAGCAGAGGTTCTAGGTTATATCCATACATGGTCCTTGGTTGAATGTCAGTCTCAGAAAAGACCCTGTGCCCAGATATATTTGGTCCTTATGGAGCTCCTATCTTTTCCCCATCATACTAACTCCCCTTCTTTCATATGATTCTCTGTACTCTGCCTAAGGTTTGGTTATGAGTCTTTGTATCTGCTTTGAAAACACAGCTAGTTAGAAATCTTTCAGATGCCTTCTGCGGTAGACTCCTGTCATACGTTCAGTGCACATCCCATCTGTCTTTCTAAAGGAGGATTGATCATCTTACCCCATGTCTGCTCTCTTGATTATCTTTTGTAGGTGTATAGATTTCATTATGTTTATCATATCTTATAGGTCTATATAAGTGAGTATATACCGTTTTTGTCTTTCTACTTCTGGGATATTTCACTCAGAATGATCTTTTCTAGATCTCACCATTTGCCTGCAAATTACATGATTTCCTCCTTTTTTGATTGCTGAGTAGTATTCTGTTGTGTAAAAATACCACAATTTCTGTATCCATTCCTCTGTTGATAGACATCTGGGTTGTTTCCAGGTTCTGGCTATTACAAATAAAGCTGCTATAAACATGGTTGAGCAAGTATCCCTTTTGTGTACTTGAGCAAAGTTTGGGTATATACCCAGCAGTGGTATAGCTGGGTCTTGAGGAAGCACTATTCCTAATTGTCTGAGAAAGCACCAGATAGATTTCCAAAGTGGTTGTACCGGTTTACATTCCCACCAGCAGTGGAGGAGGGTTCCTCTTTCTCCACAACCTCTCCAGCATGTGTTGTCACTTAAGTGTTTCATCTTGGCTATTCTGATGGGTGTAAGGTGAAATCTCAGGGTCGTTTTGATTTGCATTTCCCTAATGGCTAATGAGGTTGAGCATTTCTTTAAGTGTTTCTCTGCCATTTGATATTCCTCTGTCGAGAATTCTCTGTTTAGCTCTGTTCCCCATTTTTTAATTGGATTACTTCCATGCCAATTCTTTTTTTTTTTGTAGTTGCATACATGTATATTATTCTTCTTATTCTCTCTTTACCATATTCTCTCTCTTCCCACATCTTTTTTTCACTTTTTTATTTTTTATTAATTACACTTTATTCATTTTGTATCCCCCCATAAGCCCCTCCCTCCTCTCCTCCCAATCCCATCCTCCCTCCCGTTTCTGCATGCATGCCCCTCCCCAAGTCCACTGATAGGGGAGGTTCTCCTCTCTTTTCTGATCTTAGCCTATCAGTTCTCCTCAAAAGTGGCTGCATTGTCCTCTTCTGTGGCCTGGTAAGGCTGCTCCCCCCTCAGGGGGAGGTGATCAAAGAGCAGGCCAATCAGATTATGTCAGAGGCAGTCCCTCTTCCCATTACTAGATAACCCACTTGGACACTGACCTGCCATGGGCTACATCTGTGCAGTGGTTCTAGGTTATCTCCATGAATAGTCCTTGGTTGGAGTATGAGTCTCTGGGAAGTTCCCTGTGTTCAACTTCTTTTAAGAAAAAAAATATACTAATTGTGGCTGCCTTAAAGTTTCTGACGTTTAGTGCATCATTGTCATGGTGGGAAGCATGGTGGCATTCAAGCAAACATGGTGCTGGAGAAGAAGCTGAGAATTCTACATCTGGATCTGCAGGCAGCTGGCAGAAAACTGGCTTGAGCTTCTGAGACCTCATTGTCCACCCTTAGTGACACACTTCCTCTGACAAAGCCATGTCTACACCAAACAAGGCCACACCTCCTAATAGAGCCACTGCCTATGATTCAAGTATTCAAGTGCATGAGTTTTTCTACATGCAGACATCCAGTTAGACAAACATCATTTGTTGAAGATGCTTTTCCCATTGTATGGTTTTGGCTTCTTTGTTATTGGAGGCATTTCTATTCAACCACCACACTCACAATATAAATTGATGTAAAAATATTTATTTAACAACATAGCCTGGAAGCCACCCCTATAACTTAATACTTTCCATTCTTTTTCATTATTCCATAATAACATATCAGAAGTAATATGTCATAACTTATTCCACCAAATCTTTAAACAGGAGTTGTTCAAGACACTTACAGTACTATGTATAAAAAATACTATATAATGCTACTTTTCTCTTTGTTGTTGATTATGTATTTTTTGAATGAATTTTATAAATGATTGTGTACTTCCTAGTCCCAGTTGCTATATAGACAACAGAACCCATCTCCTTAAGGCTCAGTGAGACTCACAAAAGAAGCAACAGAAAATGTGTAATAGTCAGAAGGGCAGGATGTCTGCCTGGAGGTAGTGTCTTCCCTTCGACTTTTCACCAGTAATATCAAGAGCTACTTCTGTGGCCATGAAAGTCTCATAGAAAGCACCAAGCTTGTATTCACCATCCAGTTCAATGAGTGTCTGGCAGCAGATTATTGAGAAGGAGGTAATTAATTTCGCCATGACACAGTCACCAGCCTAGTTAGCAGCATGAAAAAGTCTTATGAATTTTTAGTTTGTACTTCTTTCATTAGAAGTTGTGACAATATTTACATACATTTAAGACCCATTTTCATATCTCTTCACAATGTTTATTATTTTATCACTTTCCTACCTTTGGTAGTAGTACTATCATTATTCCAATGAATGTTAAATCATCCAATTCATTCCATTTATTCCATGAATAGTGAGTGACTAAGTACTCTTTCAGTAACTGGTCTTCGTTTTCCATCTAATACTTCCATTGCTGTCATTCTAATGTGAATGTTCATAATTCCTTCTGATTTCTCCTTATGTACCTTATTCTGATGTTTGTGACTAGGATGAATCAGTCATCTAATCTGTGGGTTCAAGTGAGGCTCAGAACAATTTTGTGCCTCACATGCATACAAAAGAAAAATGTGGCACTGCGCATCTATGACTTCAGCAATGGTTTTTGATAGTGGATCTTCAAGTAGGTCTTGGAGGCAAATTGGCCAGGCAGTTTAACCAAAATGACCAACTCCACATTCTAGAATTACCCTTTCTCATTAAAAAATAAATAATTAGCAATAGAGGAAACCACTTAACATTTACTTTTGGCTTCCACACAAACATGTGAAAGCACATAGCCAAACCACGTGTGCATGTACAAACACACACACACACACACACACACACACACACACACACACACACACA
>NW_026591872.1:2630170-2769597 GCF_907164565.1 Psammomys obesus | reverse complement strand
ACACACACACACACACACACACACACACACACACACACACACACACAAGAGAGAGACAGAGACAGAGATAGGAACACAGATGCAGAGATGCAGAGAGACACAGAGACAGATTAATTCAGCACAGGGATCAAATAGACTTGTTTGGGCTCAAACTATCTCTCTATGTTTCCACTTTTTATATTCTAAACAAGAATAACAGTATTATTTAGTTACCATTTTTTGAGCTACTTAGACACAGTTTTAATTATGACATAACATTAGAAAATAAACATACTTTTAGGGCTTTCTTCTAATAACTTGTCAATAGAGCACTTTCAAATATAGGCACCCTTCCTGATAATCCCCAAATGACAAAGTCTACGCCAGAGTTGTCAAACCATAAACTTCCAGCTTACCACCAGTACAGTGACACACTCATTGCTTTAAACCTGAAATCCTCTGTGATTTTTCACTGGAAGGATCTCCCTTAATTAGATGGTTAGCATTCTGGAAATAAAACAAACCCCAAAATTACCATTGAATTTATGCGACAACTGTAATTTAAAGGTGTTTGTCAGATTTATTATTATTTGTTAGACTCCTTTAATTTGAAGATTTATTTATTTTTGTTATATGCATGAATGTCTGAGTGTATGCTTCTACATGTATGGAGTGTCTTTGTAGGCCAGAAGAGGTGTCGGACTTTCTCACCAAAGTAAAAAATTGTAGAAAGCATCCTAATATAAGGTACTAGAATCAAGCACAGGTCCTTTGAAAGAGAAGCAAATGTTCCTATACTGAGACATTTCACTAGTTCCAACACACATGTATGATTTATTGTATACATGTATGAAAATTTCAAAAATAGACAAGTTTTTTAAAATTATATAAGCTAACTAGTTTATCCTTGAGATGAATATCTAAGAATGTACTTTCATTAAATGGTAGATATTGTTAGAAATTCCACTTGCAAAATTAGCAACAAATAATTTCAAATATTTTCTTTTTCTTCATAATTTGGAATCAGCATTTGGATGATTAAAGTATAAGATGTGATATATTATACATTATAATTACATTTCTGACATGAACTCAATGGCAGGCTCTTTGACCTCCCCCCCCCCCAAGGGTAAAGCAGCCCTGCTAGGCCACAGATGAGGACTTTGTAGCCAGTCCTGAAGATACCCGATAAAACAGGTTCAGATGAAAGGGTAGGGGGTCCTCCCCTATCAGTGGACTTGGAAAGGGGCATGGTGGAGATGAGGGAGGGAGGGAGGGAAAGGGAGGGAATGAGGGAATGGGATAAAGCTGAGATACAGAGTTAATAAAATGTAACTAATAATAAAAAATTACTATTTATTATATTCTAGTTATCATAAGAGCAGCTATAAATGTTTTAGTTTTAACTCCAAATATAGTTACCATTTTTTAATGTCTAATAAAGATTAATTATAATCACTGAGAGTCCAAAAGTCATGGAGATGACTCAAATGGGTGGTATGTAAAGAATCCCCCTTCTGATGACAAATGCTTTGGAAACTTCTATTGAATCAACACCAGTTTATTTCCTTCAAAGAGTTCAGTAGGTCATGCTCACATATAAATTTAATCTAATATTTCATTTATGTATATTTACTTATCTTAGACTTAACATCAGAGTATATGGAAATTCAAATATTTGGCTGCAGAAATGGCTAGTGGATAGAATATATGCAACACATTTAAATTTATGTCTTCAGTTAGGAATCTGAGATTATTGCAGATAGCATTTTAGTACTGTAATTTTTAGCCATATGGAATGATATTTTGTCTAAGTAGCGTGTTTTCAGCAGGAAAATAAGACGAGAAATTTACTAGCAATATTACTCACAATCATAGGAAATTTGAATTTACATTATTATTCATATTTTCACTTTATTGCCTGCACTAGTTTTTAAAGAAACTAACTTTAGACGAACTTGAATACAAATTTTAGCAGCAGTTACATATCATATGTTCTCAAGAGACCTTGCTAAGTTGATTACAAACAGCTGCGCCATTCAATTGCCAATGAAACGTTATTCAAAGGACAATTAAAAGCAAAAAGCCCATATGTATACTTCTATCCTATATCCCTTCAATATTTCAGATGCTGATACTTTCTGACCTTCAAGCCATGTAACTAGGTATTTTACTACAGTAATCAAAAATTGGGAAGTCATCCACGAGGTTAAGTATCACTAACTTTTGGGAGGATCTATTAGAAGATAAAGAGAAATGTAAATTTAGTTTGTAGAGGTTTCAAGTATATAACAGCAGTTATATAAGTATAGAGCTTTGAGTCCAAAGGGCATTTCCCCCAAAGTGCTTTAGATAATGTTGAAAGCAATCATGCATGATACATTTGTTAATGCAGGCAGTAATGTTCAATGGTTTGAAAAATTTTAATGAGAAGTCTTTTCTTTATAATATAGTCTTTAAAAATAAGAATGTAAAAAGGATATGACCTTTTATCTTTATGCAAGACTTACAAGGAAGTAGGAATATTTTCTCTCTGAATGTAAGTTTAGGGAATTGCATGATGTTTGTCAATTGGTTTGATTTTTTACATCCTTGTGAATATTATGCTATTAATATTTTCTACACAATTATATCATGTGAAAGACTTTTGTGCTATAAATCATAATTAGTTAATAAATAATATCTGCAAAACAAGTAATGAAAGCATCCAATGGATTATAGGAAGGGAAAATAGGAATTTATGAATGAATCTTCATATAGAAACTGTTTCTCTGGAAATTTTTGAAAGCCTCAAGACAATGTAAGCAGGGAACACACAAAAACCTAGAATTATCTCTTAAGTCACTGGAATAATGTAGAGACCATTTAGAAAAGGAGTATAAAATACATATAGTTAAGGATATACTCATAAACTAAAAAAAGTAGGATTTTTATGTAGTGGAAAATAGGAAAAGTGCTGTAAAAAGGAAAGGATAGTAAAACCATGTTAAAATATGTTGAGAAGTTAGTGAAGACATAGAATTAAATATGTTTATGATTTTAATCAAAATACAATCCTCACTTCTCATGATCAGGATATTCTGTTAAATGGAAACAGAAATCATGACAATATGGTGAATGGTATATAAAGAATTGTTACTTTAAAAGCATACTCTGTGATATAGCTTCATTTAATTAAACATATAACACAGTAAATAGCAAAACCTGGTATTTCAAAAGCACACTATTGCACTGGTACAATCCCTTAGCCAAGAAGGTTCTCATAACTTGCTATGCAAACACAGTGACCTGAATTTGTTTCCCCAAACCCACAAAAAAGTAGGAGAAGACTGACTATTCCAAAGTTTTCTTCTAACTTCCAGGCATGTGCTCTTCCCAACAAGTATGACACACATGCACAACAAAAATTAAAATGTAAAATACATAGATTTACATATGATTATGCAGCAGGAATAAATTCTGCTATTAAACAGAATGCATGTATGGTTGGCCTAAAAACGTGCCCACCTTGAGACCTGCCTGGACATGCCCAGAGACTTGACACCACACTGGGCCAATGAGCAAGAGTCATAGAAGCAGCTTGCAGTGGGTAAAACAATGGAACACTGGGTGGAGGGTATAAAGGGACATCCTCTTCCTGAAAAAAGGAGCCTACTTTTCCCACTTCTCTGATTCCTAGTGTCTGTGTCATTGACTCTGTGCCTTCTCACCTCTGCCCCCAAGGGTCCTGAGCTGGGGTCTCTACCACATGATTATAATAAATATCCTCATGAGAAGGAATGTAATGAGCATATAAGATAAAATGAATAAAACCAGATACCTATAAGAAATAGGCTTCTGTCCTATATTAAAACCCAGTTTCTATATTTTCGGTGTAGTCAAATTTAAGATTGTTATCAGCTTAAAATAGTTTGTTATAATCCTAAAATGTGAAGGCTTGGTAACCACAAAGCACAAACCTAAATTACTCACACAAAAAGTAGTAAACAAGAATGAAAGCATACCATTAACGAAAATAATCTACTCTGGAAAGAACATGGCAAGAGAGAAAAAAAGGGACCTGAGATCTACAAAACACAATAATTTTACAAAACAGTAATAAAGTGTCATTATAGATAAATAATAATCATCAATGGAATAGGAAAATTCCCTCAATTAAAAA
This sequence comes from Psammomys obesus, assembly GCF_907164565.1. NCBI lineage: Eukaryota > Metazoa > Chordata > Mammalia > Rodentia > Muridae > Psammomys > Psammomys obesus. The sequence continues at coordinate 2,765,456 of NW_026591872.1, read as the reverse complement.
TAAAAAGATGCTCAAAAGCATCATAATCAAGACCTACCTACAAATTGTCTACAAAAGTTTTAACTCCATTTTAAGGATAAAGAAATATTAAAAGAATAGAATAATGAGAACCAAAACGAAACAGGAGACTGTATGCTTATTTTTCCCAAGTTTAGGCAAGCAGCTAAAATAAAAATGAGTCTCTCATAGTTTAACAATAAGAGAGTAATCAATCAAGAGGATATAACAATTATAAATGGTTTCTGACGATGCCAAAATATAACGATAAAGTCCATTATATACAGAAGAAAACGCAGCCACTCCTGATGAGACCTGATAAACTAGGGTGAGAGGAAAGGGGGGAAGAGGACCTCCCTTTTCAGTGAAATGGGAGATGGACAGGGGTGGGGAAGGGAGGGTGGGAATGGGAGGGGAGGAGGGAGGGAGTTACAGGGGGATACAAAGTGAATATACTGTAATTAATAAAAATTAAAATAATTTTAAAAAGTTTGTCCATGTACAATCTATGAACATAGTATCATATACCTTGACATCATCTTCAGAGTTCTTATAATGCATGATACTGGTAATGAAATGTAAATTGATTTTTGTTGCTATAATGTATTAATAAGGGAGCAATGGCAAGAAAATATTCATGAGTTGCCTTAGTCAGCATTATATTTTTGTGAAGAGATTCCAGGACCTATAATCTCAACTTTTCAGGAAACTAAAGCATAAAACTTCAGAATTCAATATAGCCTGGAGTACAGTGAGTTTAAAGCTAGCCTAGAAAACTTACAGAAAACATATATTGAAATTAAATAATAATAATAGTAATAATAATGATAATAATAATAATAAAATGTCTACAGATTCAGTTTAGTAGTAGAGCATTTCCCTGGCACATGTAAAGTCCTTGTTTTAATCACCAGGACTTCCAAAGGAAAAAAAAAAAAAGAAAGGTTAAATTTCAGTTAAGAATTTTCACCCCATTAAACTAAGAGAAGATAGAACACTGACGGGAAAAACAGTGCATTCACAAAAAAATTAATAAATATTTTCACTGCACAATTGATCAAGAAATGAAAATGTTAAGAAAGGTCAGGCATATTTTGAAAATTAAATTGGAAGCCTAAACTATAACTAACATGCATTTATGGATTTGTGCATCTTGAAAGAGAATTTGCTTTCTTTTTAGGTTCATAGGGAATATTGTAAAAGACTGATGACTTGCCACACTGATGTAGCCCATAGACAGGTCAATCTCCATATGGGTTCCCTAGTAAGAGAAAAAGAGAAGTCTCTGACATGAATTCAGTTGCTAGCTTCTTGATTGCTTCTCCGTGCTGGCGCAACCTAGCTAGCTCACAGAGGAAAACATCCAGGCAGTCCTGATAGGACAGATAAGCTAGGGTCAGACAGTAGGGGAGGAGGACTTCCCCTATGAGTAGGCTAGGGAAGAGGGATAGGGGAGGAAAAGGGAGGGAGGGTGGGATTGGGAGGAGATGAAGAATGGGGCTACAACTGGGATACAAAGAAAATAAATTATAATTAATGAACAACAATAATAATGTAAAAAGAATTCATAATATATTTCAAAAGTCAATATGAGTATAATTTTTCTAGTTAGAAAACATAATTAACTTTAAAAGTAATTATTTATTTTTTCAACTTTTATTAATTACACTTTATTCACTTTGTATCCCCCCATAAACACCTCCCTCCTCCCCTCCTAATCCCACCTTCCCTCACACGTAACCCTCCCCAAGTCCACTGATAGGGGAGGTCCCTCTCTCCTTCCTTCTGAGCTTAGTCTATCAGATCTCATCAGGAGTGGCTGCATTGTCATCTTCTGTGGCCTGGTAAGGCTGCTCACCCCTCAAGGGGAGGTGATCAAAGAGCAGACCAATCAGTTTATGCCAGAGGCAATCCCTCTTCCCATTACTATGGAACCCACTTGGACACTGAAATGCCACTTTTTCTTAAATTTTTTATTTAACTTTTATTAATTACACTTTATTCATTTTGTATCCCCCCATAAGCCCCTCCCTCCTCCCCTCCCGGTCCCACCCTCCCCACTATCTGCATGCATGCCCCTCCCCAAGTCCACTGATAGGGGAGGTCCTCCTCTCTTTCTTTCTGATCTTAGTCTATCAGTTCTCATCAGAAGTGGCTGCATTGTCAGGGTTCTAGGTTATCTCCATGGATAGTCCTTGGTTGGAGTATGAGTCTCTGGGAAGTTCCCTGTGTTCAAATTTTCTTGTTCTGTTGCTCTCCTTGTGGAGTTCCTGTCCTTTTAAAGAAAATTGAAAGGTGTTAAGGTTATCTCCTAGCTTCTGGCCAAGGGCACTGTGACCATATATATGGAATTAATTTTTATTGCAAATGCTTCAGAGGACATATGTTCCTCTGTGTCATCTGGGAGTTGCTGAATGAGACCAGATTATGGTACTTTGTGGATCACGTTAAAACAACAACCTGGAAAAGCCACCTACACCTTCCACATGATGCTATTTGAAATCTTGGTGTGTCGATCCCCAAAGCCACTTGTATACAAAGCATAGACACACGGATTCAGTAACTAATAACTGAAAATATCTCATGTAATCATTGATTAGATACTTGATATAATTCACAGGCAGTGAAACCAAGTCATCAAAATAAGACAGAAGAAATGGTGAACCACTATATTATAATTAATACAACAACAATCATCCTAAAACAGGTGATTTGGGAAAACTGATGTTTCTTTCTCTGCCTAACTGTACAGAAAAGCTAAGCTCTTTAGCAGAGCTATTATACTGTGTGTCTGTGGAAGGTGATTCCATAGAGCTGAAATTTCTAAAGGGATGCACAAGCAGCCTTTGCTTTTACACACTGCCCTTCCATATTTGGTCTCAGATTAGTCTTAACCTTTACAGGAATAATTAGTGCATCCACAGTCAAGATGGTATATGCATACATAATTGGTCATTTAAAGTGTTACACTGACTTTCCAAATGTACAAATCAGTCAGAGATAACCAGTGCAACAAGGGGGCCTTCAGCAGCCTCACAAAGATATATTTCCCCAATTCCTACTTGCTTTGTCTTATTCTTGATTTAATCTCTGTCCGGCTATTTATTGCAGCTATAATTCATACAACTTCCTGTTCTATTGTGCTTGGAAGAGGGTATATTAAGTGAGTGACATGGAGAAAAATCAAATTAATTAGAGTACAAAGAAGGAAAATCAGTGATACTGATGTCTTGACAATCAGGCATTTACAGTGTCACCACACTCATGATCTTGAGTAACAGATAATAGAAGCTCTCAATGGAGCTCCCTCATTGAAAGCTACAACACTCACTGTATGACCTTAAGGACCAGATGCCAGCTCACTAATCATGGCCAAAAAGCAATATATATATGTGTGTGTGTTTGTATATATATATATATATATATATGTGTGTGTGTGTGTGTGTGTGTGTGTGTGTGTGTGTATGTATACATGTATATACATACATACATACACAGTAACAAAACATGGTAATAAAATACAGTACTCTAAAAATTGAAATCTTCTATCATGAAGGGCAAAAAAGGATGGACTCAATTATAATGTGAAAACCACTGTCAGCTCAGTGTGGTTTAAATGCTTTGAAAATCATCATTCATTACATAACTCAAAAAGGAATGCAGATGTCAGTAAGAAGTATGTGAATGACTCCGTAAAGAACACAATCAACAACTTCATTCTTGACCTGAAGGGATTTACTAAGGAGGCAGAATTTGCAGAAATGCGTAAGATTGTGGTCACAGTGACTTACATCTTTCTAGTGGCTGAAGATGAAATTTGGCTCCTGAAGGTGTTACAAGAGTTACTCAGGGAGACTAAGGAGTACAGAGCATACAGTTGATAAACAAACATTCAAACAAAGATAGGAAATTTCTGGAGAAAAGAAATAAGAGAAGCTTCTAAGAAAATCCATGGTTATTGGTTTAGCAGAAGCTTTGCAGACCTCAAGAAACTGTTTTGAAAGCTTGAAAGTTTGGACCCCCAACCGTGAAATGTTTTTCTTGAGGAAAACACAGAGTTTCACAGTGTTTACAGATCATTGTATACCACCCAGTTGAAGCAAGGCATGAGAGATATGTTTCTGAATACAATGGCACTTCATCAGGAAGAGCCTTCTAAGGTCTTCCCAAAGGCAACATCATCATCACAGGAATAGGATGCACAATAGGAAGCAAAAGCCTGGTAACCACTACTGTAAGGGAAGAGACTGAGAGCTAGAGGACAATGAGTGATAGTGACTGTCCAGAATTTGCATATCCCTGGGTTCAGCTCTGTGTTTATGTTATTGTTTTTAGTAAAAAAAAAAAAAAAAGGTTACGAAGATAACAAAAATATAAAAATACAGAATAAGCAGTTGTGAATAGAATCAGAGATTGGGTGTATATCAAGACAAGAGACAGATGGAACTTTCTACAACTTTGTACTGATTTTGTTGTTATTTAAACCTGCTCTGAAAATAAAGTTTATTATTAAAGTACTCGAAAAAAAATACAGAATAAGAACAAAAAATGTTTTTGCATGGCTGTGTAATGTATTTTAAGCTAAATGTAATTATAAAAGAGTAAAAACATAAAACATTAACCAAATATAAAACATGACAAAGTATAAGAGTAGCTTAAAATCTTTATATATGTAAAGACTTAAAATTGAATACCTATAAAACTCATAGGTTATGAATAGCTAACAAATAAACAGTGTTTATAAAATATGAAAACATAACCATTGATAAGTTGAAAATATTTTGAAATGGCTTGGACAATAAAAAACAACTATGTACCACAATTCAAAACTTAGGCCCATCATTTCAAGATACTGCTAGTGGAGTGAATACTCTGCAAGGATAAATGGGGAAACTAATGAATTTTGATTTCAAGATACATCAAACATGGTGGTATGTCATTGAAATCAAAGCACATAGAAAGTTGAAGCAGGAAGATCTTGGGTTTGTGTGCTACATCTTAAGTACCCCTGTTCAAAGAAAGCATTTCTGCATTTTTGGTGGTTTTGTTTTATTTTTATTTTTTTGGAACTGCTGTATCATTTCAATTTATAGACTCAAAGCTAACACTGTGTCTGTGAGTAGGACACACTTGGTGTTGGACCACAGGCTCATTTTCATATTTTGTTGTTGGTGGTTATTAATTTTCATTATTGGTTTAGTTTTTAGTTAAACAGCAGTTATTCCTAAACCATCTCTATACCCAAATCACCATACAGAGACTAGGATTTATTTAATTAACCTAGAGCACAATGCTGAGCAATAGTTACTCCATCCTAAACCTCCAAGCCTACATAGTTTCCTCCCATTCAGATTTTCCTCATTATACTTGTTTTTAGTCATATCTTAGGTCCAGTTCATCTCTCCCAATGCTTCCAAAATCTCTCCTGCCAATCTCTGCTCTCTGTTCCTCCCTCTTGCTTCCTTCTCCTCCCCTCCTGACCAGGATATCCCACCCTCTTTTTTCTATTACTCAGCATTGGCAATAGAGAACAAATGGTGGCATGTTTACACAAACCTGAGACAGAATAGATGAATGCAATGTCTAGATTGAAACCAGATAGTAGGGAAGAGAAATCAGCATTTGAATGAACATGGGTAAATTGTATACATTACACAAGACCGTTATACCAACATTTTGTCTCTCTGTCTTTCACCTCTTTTTATTCTTAACATTCTTTATTTAGACATTTTACAATTTTCTTCACCTGCTTTTTGGAACTTCAGCACAAAAGAACATATATTGGTGACAAGAGGTTCCTGACCAATAATAATATCTTGAAGATCACAGAAGTTAGTGAAAATTATACACATGTCCTCTTCTCCCTAGGTACTGACCATCCATCAGATAATAGTTCAAGGAATTAGTCAAGAAAAATTGCATTTGTATTGACAAACAAGGTAGTCACAACAGGGCTTCAAGCAAAAATCTTATCTCTGACTTATTTTATACTAACATGTTTTATTCCATGCCATGTATAGGAGCAAAAAATTTGCTCTGTATCCTTTTGAATGTAAATCCAGAACTTCTCTATAACACAGATTTGTATTTAATTTCCATTTATTTTCTATAAAAGATTATACTTTTAAAAGTGCAATCAAATAGTTGATTTTTCATTTTAGTAGAAAGCAGCATGCATACAATATAATGGGAAATCAAAACATGTTACTTAGGACTAAATTAAAGAAAGAAGGTTAGAGAATTGTTTTCTATGGCTATCTTGATTTTTAAACCTGTTAAGTATTTCTATTAGTCGTTGTAGAATTTTTTTACATTTTTAAAATTTTTTATTAATTACACTTTATTCACTTTGTATTCCCCCTGTAGCTCCCTCCCTCCTCCCCTCCCAATCCCTTCCTTCCTCTCTTTTCATGCATGCCCCTCCCCAAGTCCACAGATAGGAGAGGTCTTCTTTTCATTCCTTCTGATCCTAGTCTATTAGGTTTCTTCAGGAGTGGCTACATGGAGATAATCTAGAACCCCTGCACAGATGTAGCCCATCAGTGTACAAGTGTTTCAGTCTTTCACCTCAGGAAAATCTACTCATAATAAAATTATTATTTTAATGTTGCTATAAATCATATTATTTTATTAGTTTCCATTTTAGATATTTGACTTCTAGCATATAGTAATATAACAGACTTTTATTGGGCAATTTTAATCAGCTTCAGTGAAGTCTAATTGCATATATTTTGATTCTGAGTATGTGTCTATATTAATGAATTTATGGTGACAATCAGGATAATAAGCATACTTGTCACTCTAATAGTTTACTTGTGTCCTCTGTCTTATCTTGTTTTGTATTTGTGCTAATAATATTTATGCTTTACTTGTTAATCATAATATAGCATAGTATTTACAGTTTTGGCATTGTGTTATATAGTATATCTGTAGAAGTTAATATACTTTGTTAGAATGTAATTATCATACACTACTCATTTTATACCCACTAAAAAGAATTTTATACACTTAATTCACCTTATTCCATTGTTGTTCTTTCTGTTTCATTTATCTTGACTCTTTTAGATATAATATATAAGTAGCATAATAAATATGTTATGGTTTAAGTATGAAATATCTTCATATCTTGAATGCTTTGTCTCCAAGTGTTGGAGCTATTTTAAAAGTTATTGGAAATTTTAGAATGTAGAAACTAGCTAAATAAACTTACTGGTGATAGCAGTTTGCAACTCTTACTAGACATTCCCCCTTCCATGGACCTTTTTTACTTTTATAATTTTTTAGTATACTCAATGTTGTATATTTACATCTGCAGATTTGGAGATAAGAACTAAAGATGAGAAAGAAAATTCAATGTCTTTCAGTGTCTGAGTTATGTCACTCTCTCTTACTCTTGTTATATATATATATATATATTTGAAAATTTTATTTTTATTTATAGTTGAATTTTATTTAATTGTATATATGTATCATATTTTGATTTTCTGTCTTTAGTAAAAGACATTTATGTCTTTTCAATATCCTAGCTATTGTACATAAAACGGCAATGAACATGAGTTAGCAAGTACCTGTCAAGTACAATTTTGATTTCTTTGAGTATAGCTGAGTTATATGAAAGTATTTATTTTAATTTATTTAGCTTTTATAAATCTCCATAGAAATTTTCAGAGTGACTTATACACTTATGTAAGTTCATCAACAGCTAATAAGGGGATAATTTTCCCAAAATGTTTGTGTTGATATTGTTGATATTAGTCATTTAGACTAGGGATAGATGAAATCTCAACATTATTTTAATATTCACTTCTTTGATTGCAAATGATAATGATTTTTGAGATATTAGTAACCATTTTTATTTTTACTTTGGATGGCTTTCTATTCAAATCCATAAACCATATATTTCCTGAGTTGTTCATTTTACTCTTGACACTTTGTTTTTTGAATTTTTCATAAAATCTGAACATTAATCTTCTGTCAGACATACAGCTGGCAAACATGGGAGAATTTGAACACAAATTCTTGTTTAGAAAATTTTAACCAATAACAGATACATTTTGGAACCATTAGACAGAAGAAATGAATGAAGATCAAGATTGCTAATGTGCAGAAGATAGAACAAAATAGAGGAAAGTACAAAGGCAAAGGCACGAAGCCTTTGATATAAGATGGAAACAAAACATTTGATGACTGATGCACCTATACATTTATCAATGTCAAAACAGAAAATAGCGTGAAGCTTCCTTGGCATTTGATTCACTTTTCATTACGCATAAAGAAAAATAACAGAATTATAAAAGAGAGGATAAACTGAAGGCATTTATTTTAAGATTCATATAATCGCCTTTATATTTATTCTGAATATTTTCTTCAATATTATTTGAGAAACATCTTGGTGGCATTTTACACTAAGTGAGAAAACCAAGATCTGATGCTTGATTTAGAAGAATTCACAGTGTGAATTATCAATGAAACAAGTTATTTCAGATGATGTGGGCTAACTGAAATTTTAGCAAGAGAAGGATTGTAAAGTTGGACCACATTTCAATAAGAAGTAATATCTCTCATAGATAGGGATAATGCTATATATGTTTCATTCCTTTACATGTGCAGCACTTTGCCATTCGCAGATTACTAAAAGCACGTAATCACTTATATGATCTACTAAATGCATAAACAGTTCAGTAATTATTTTTATTTCATTTCCATGAGCTTAGTTTTCTTTGTAAATTAAGATAATTTTCTCTTTATTTCAAAATAATTTCCTGTAGCTATTTCAAAATAAAAACACACTCAGGTATAACATCCTCCATTTAATTAAACCAGTTTAAAACAGAAACCTGAGTTTATTTAATAATTTCAAAGAAATCTCATCAGTTTTTTTCCTGTACATTATACCCATAGTCCCGTTTTATGAATGGTTGATATTATAACAGAACATTGTTTTATAAATACAAATAATACTATTTTGCATATTTCTACGCAGGTTAGATATATATCATTTGGCTGAAGTTGGCAATCAATAATTAATGAGTGTAGAATACTCTAATAACAAATTTTATTTAAAATATTTTTTTCTGCTATATTTCTATTTTGCTAATCCCCTGTATTTTGAAAGTAATAATTTCCATAAATCTGCAAACATTTTAGCTGGCTAATACCTCCATATTCAAATCAGTATGTTCTATACTGATCACAATATATACAAATTGTCCTGAAAAATAAGCCAAAATATATAACAGTGCAATATAGAAATCATCATAATACACATTCAAAATGTGCTTTGTGGTACAAAAAAGAATGGTTCAAAATGTAAACACTGGCACCAAATTATAATTCATCTTCTGTAGATAGAAAATGTACCTTTAAAGATCAAGTCATCACCCTCCTTCTACTGCATAAGCAAACTAATACATTTGAGTGGTTGAAAATTATAAATTATGAGAACAATTTCTTCTTTAACCTAGTCTTTGAAAGTCTCATACATATATGTAATGTGTCATCACATTCACTCTCCTGATCCCTTCCTTCTGAATCTATCCTGGTTCTCCTACAATGTATCTCCCTTCCAACATCATGTTTGTTTGTTTGTTTGTTTTTAATTTTTATTTTGTTGCTGTTGTTCTAACCACTGAGTAAAATTAGTTTTAGCCATTATGTATGTGTACATAGGAAAATCTACTAACTTATAGGTACCCTGTCATTGATCATACTCCTAAAGAAAAGTGACCCTATTTTCCTGAGAAATCATCAACTGGTAATAACTATTCCTCTTGAGCAGAATCTCAGAAAAACTCGCCTTTCCAGAATGGACTTTCTTTTTTCATTTTCTTTTTTTTTTAATGTTATTGTTATTTTTTTAATTACAGTTTGTTCACTTTGTATCCCAACTGAGCCAGTCAATGAGTTCATGTCAGAGACAGTCAATGTTCCTATTACTGGGGAACCCTCTTGGACGCTGAGCTGCCAGGGGTTACATCTCTGCAGGGGTTCTAGGTTATCTCTGTACATGGTTCTTGTCTGAAGTATCAGTCTCACAAAAGACCCTTGTGCTGATATTTTTTGTTTCTGCTGCTCTCCTTATGGAACTCCTGTTCCCTCCAGGTCTTTCTATCTCCCCCTTCTTTCATAAGACTCCCTGCACTCTACCCAAAATTTGGATATGTGTCTCAGCAAATGTATTGATACATTGCTGGATAGAGTCTTTCAGAGTCCATCTGTGGAAGGCTACTATCCTGTTCCCTCATTTCTCTCTCGCTTCCGATGTCCATCCCATTTGCCTTTCTGAGTGAAGATTGAACATCTTATCCAGGGTCCTCCTTCTTGATTAGCTTCCTTAGGTGAAGAGATTTTAGTATGATTATCATATATTATATGTCTAATATCCACTTAGAAGAGAGTATATACCATGTGTGTCTTTCTGCTTCTAAGATACCTCACTCAGGATGATCTTTTCTAGATCCCACCATTTGCCTGCAAATTTCATGATTACCTTGTTTTTAATTGCTGAGTAATATTCCATTGTGTAAATGTACCACAATTTCTGCATCCATTCCTCTGTTGAGGGACATCTGCGTTGTTTCCAGCTTTTGGCGATTACAAATAAAGCTAATATGAGCATGGTTGAGCAAAGATACTTGTTATATCCTTGAGTATCTTTTGTATATATGTCTAGGATTGATATAGATGGATCTTGAGGTAGCACTATTCCTAATTTTCTGTGAATGTGCCAGATTGATTTCCAAAGTAGTTGTAGAAGTTTATATTCCCACCAGCAGTGGAGGAAGGTTCCTGTTTCTCCAAAACCTCTCCAGCTTGTGTTGCCACTTGAGTTTTTGATCTTAGCCATTCTGATAGGTGTAAGTTGAAATCTCAAGGACATTTTGATTTGCATTTCCCTGATAACTAAGGATGTTGAGCATTTTTTTTAGTGTTTCTCTGCCATTCGATGTTCCTATATTGAGAGTTCTGATTGGGTGTGTAGCACATTTGTTAATTGGATTACTTGATTTTTTTTTTTTTTTGCTGTTTAACTTCTTGAGTTCTTTATATATTCTGAATATTAGCCCTCTAGCAGATAAAAGGTTGGTTAAAATCTTTTCCCCAAATGTAAGTAGTCACTTTGTTCTGGAGAGAGTGATCTTTGCTTTACAGAAGCTTTTCAGTTTCATGAGATCGCATTTATTGATTGTTGATCTTAGAGCCTGTGCTCTTGGTGTTCTCTTTAGGAAGCTCATTCCTATGCCAATGAGTTCAAGGCTATTTTCCACTTTTTCTTCTAATAGGTTTAGTGTGTCTGTTTTTACATTGAGGTCTTTGATCCACTTGGACTTAATTTTTGTGTAGGGTGATAAGTGTGGATCTATTAGCATTTTTTCTACAGTAGACATCCAGTTAGGCCAGCACCATTTGTTGAAGATGTTATCTTTTTTTCCATTGTATGGTTTTGGAATCTTTGTCAAACATCAAGTGTCCATAAGTGTGTGGGTTTATTTTTGGGTCTTAATTTTGATTCCATTGTTCCACCATTCTATTTCTATTCCAGTACCATGCAGTTTTTATTAATTTAGCTCCATAGAACAGCTTGAGATCAGGGATGGAGATACCTTAAGAAGATCTATTATTGTAGAGGACTTTTTAGTGATTTTAGTGATTTGGGGTTTCTTGTTATTCTGTATGAATTTTTCTTTCAAGGTCTGTAATGAATTGTGTTCATAATTTGATGGTAATTGCATTGAATCTGTAGATTGCTTTTGGTAACATGGCCATTTTTACTATGTTAATCCTGCCAAGCCATGAGCATGGGAGATCTTTCCATCTTCTGAAATCTTCTATTCCTTTCTTCAGAGACTGAAATATTTTTTCATCCAGGTCTTTGACTTCATTGGTTAGAGTTCCACCAAAGTACTTTATGAATTTTGTGGCTATTGTGAAAGACGTTGTTTACTTAATTTCTTTCTCAACCCACTTTTGCCTTTTGTATACAGATGGTCTACTGATTTTTTTAGTTGATTTTGTATCCAGCCACATGGCTGAAAGTGTTTATCAGCTGTAGGAATTCCCTGGTAGAATATTCGGGATCACTCAGGTATACTGTCATATAATCTGCAAATAATGATACTGCGAATTCTTCCTTGCTTAACTAAATTCCCTTGATCTCCTTTAATTGTCTTATTGCTTTAGCAAGGATTTCAAGTACTATGTTGAAGAGGTATGAAGAGAGTGAACAGCCTTGCCTTGTCCCTGATTGCAGTGGGATGAGTGTAAGTTTCCCTCCATTTGGTTTGATGTTGTTTATAGGCTTCCTGTATATTGCCCTAACTATGTTTAGGTAAGTTCCTTCTATCCCTGATCTCTACAGAACGTTAAATATAAATGAATGTTGGATTTTATCAAATGCTTTTTCATTGTCTAAGGAGATTATTATGTGTTTTTTTTAATCTTTCAACTTCTTTATAATGTGGATTAGATTGATGGTTTTCCCTATATTGAACCACCCATGCATTCCTGGGGTGAAACCTACTTGGTCATAGTGAATGATATCTTTGATGTGTTCCTGGATTTTGTTTGTGAGTATTTCATTTAGTATTAGTTCATCAATGTTCATAAGAGAGATTGGCCTGAAATTGTCTTTCTTCCTGGGTCTTTGTGAGGTTTAAGTATCAAGGTGTCTGTGGCTTCATAGAATGAGTTTGTTAATGTTCTTTCTATTTCTATTTTTTTAATTTTATTTTTCTTATTAGTTACATTTTGTTAACTCTGTGTCCCAGCTGTATCCTGCTCCCTCATTCCCTCCCCAACTCCACACTCCCTGGTCTCCTCCCTGCCCCTTTCCAAGTCCACTGATAGGGGAGGACCTCCTCCCCTATCATTTGACCCTGTTTTATCAGGTATCTTCAGGGATGGCTGCAAAGTCATCCTCTGTGGCCTAACAGGACTGCTCCTCCCCTGAGGGGGTGGGGAGGTCAAAGAGCATGCCCTTGAGATACTGTTAGAAATAGTCCTTGTTCCCCTTACTTTGGGAAACTAATGGTTACTGAGCTACCACGGGCCACATCCGAGCAGAAGTTCTAAGTTATATCCATAGATGTTCCTTGGTTAAGTGTCAGTCTCAGAAAAGACCCTGTGCCCGGATTTGTGGTATTTTTACACAATGGAATACTACGCAGCAATCAAAAAGTAGGAAATCATGAAATTTGCAGGCAAATGGTGGGATCGAGAAAAGATCATTCTGAGTGAAGTATCCCAGAAGGAGAAAGACAAACATGGTATATACTTGCTTATATAGACCTACAACATATGATAAACATAATGAAATCTACACACCTAAAGAAGATAATCAAGAAAGCAGACAGAGGGGAAGATAATCAATCCTCATTTAGAAAGACAAATGGGATGTGCATTGAACATATGATAGGAGCCTACCGCAGAAGGCATCTGAAAGACTCTACCTAGCAGTGTTTCAAAGCAGACACTAAGACTCATAACCAAACCCTCGGCAGAGTGCAGGGAATCATATGAAAGAAGGGGAGTTAGTATGATATGGAAAGGATAGGAGCTCTATTTCTATTTTGCAGAAAAGTTTGAAGAGTGTTAGTGTTAGCTCTTCTTTGAAGGTATTGGTAGAATTCCGCCCTGAAACCATCTGCCCCACGCCTTTTTTTTTTTTTTTTTTTTTTTGGATGGGAGACTTTGGATTACAGCTTCTTTTTCCTTACAGGATAAAGGAATATTTAATTGATTTACCTGCTCTTGTTTCAGCTTTGGCAAGTGGAATCAATCACAAAAATGTCCATTTCATTTTGACTTTAAAGTTTTGTGGAGTATAAGCTTTTGAAGTAAGACCTAATGATTGTTTGGATTTGCTCAGTGTCTGTTATTATGTCTCCGTTTTCATTTCTGATTTTGTTGATTTGGATGGTGTCTCCCTGCCTTTTAGTTAGTTTGGCTAAGGGTTTGTCTATCTTGTTGATTTTCTCAAAGAAGCAGCTCTTGGTTTCATTACTTCTTTGAATTGTTTTATTTTTTTCTAACTTATTGATTTCAGCCCTGAGTTTGTCTATTTCCATGTTCTACTCCTCTAGGAATTGTCTGTTTCTTCCCCCACTCCCAGGGCTTTCAAGTGAGCCTTTATGTTGCTTGTATAAGATGTTTCAAATTTCTTTTTGAAGGCACTTAGTGCTATGAATTTTCCTCTTAACATTGCTTTCATTGTGTCCCATAATTTTGGTTATGTTGTGCTTTCCTTTCCATTGAATTCTACTAAGTCTTTCATTTCTTTCTTCATTTCTCCCCTGACCCAGCTGTCATTGAGTAACAACCTGTTCAGATTCCATGTATGTGCGGCTTTTGGTATTTCTGTTGTTGTTGAGATCCAGCTTTATTCCATGCTGGTAAGATAGCATAGAGGGGATTATTTCAATCTTCTTTTATCTGTTGAGGCTTATTTTGTGACCAATTATACAGTCTGTTTTGGAGAAAGTCCCATGAGGTGCTGAGAAGAAGGTAAATATTTTTGCATTTGGGTGAAATATTTTGTATATGTCTGTTAGGTCCATTTGATTCATAACCTATGTCAGAGTGATTGATTTTTCATTTAATTTCTGTTTTGTTTACCTCTCCTTTGTTGAGAGTAGGGTGTTGAAGTATGCAACTATTAATGTGTGGGGATCTATGTGTGTTTTCAGTTTTATTAACGTTTCTTTTAACAATGAGGGTGCTTTTCTATTTGGGACATAGATGTACAGAATTGTCATGTCTTCTTGTTGGAATATTCCTTTGTTGAATATGAAATGACCTTCCCTATCTCTTTTGATTAAATTTGGTTGATAATATATTTTATCAAATCTTAAAATGGTTTCTCCTTCTTGGGTCTATTTGCTTGGAAAAAAGTCTTCAAGCCCTTTACTCTCAGGTACTGTCTTTTTTACCTAGGCATCTTTCTTGTATGCAACAGGGTGTTGGGTCTTGTTTACAAATCCATTGTGTTATTCTGTGACTTTTTATTGGATAATTGAGTTCATTGATGTTGATAGAAATCAATGACCAGTAGCTGTTAGATCCTTTGATATTGATGTTGGCTGTGTTAGTGTGTTTGTGTGCTTGGCTCCTTTTAGTTTTGCTGTAATTGGGGTATTTGTTTCCTGTGTTTTCCAGAAAGTAGTTTGTTTTTTTTTTTAGGTTTTTTTTTTTCCTTTTTTATCTCCTGTAATGGTTGATTTGTGTTTTGTAATGTTGAAATTTGTTTTTGTCATTGTCTTGTTTTCTCCATCTAGGATAACTGAGAGTTTTGCTGGGTATAGTAGCCTGGGCTGACATCTCTGTTCTCTCAGGGTCTGCATGATATCTGTCAGTTCCCTTCTGGTTTTCATAATCTCTGTTGAAAAGTCAGGTGTGATTCTAATGGGTTTGTCATTATATGTTCCTTGGCCTTTTTCCCTTGCAGCTTTTAAGTATTTTTTCTTTGTTCTGTATACTTACTGTTTTGATTATTATGTGGTGGGAGGATTTTCTTTTCTCGTCTAATTTATTAGGTGTTCTGTAGGCCTCTTGTATTCTTATAGGCCTCTCCTTTAAAATGGGGTAATTTTCTTCTACGATTTTGTTGAAAATGTTTTCTGGGCCTTGGAGGATGGAATCTTCTTTTTTCTCTATTCCTATTATTCTTATGTTTTGTCTTTTCATGTTGTCTTGGATTTCTTGGATGGTTTTCCATTGTATCTTCCACACCTGAGATTCTTTCTTCCTTCTTTTGTAGTTTATTGGTTATGCTTACCTCTGTATTTCCTATTTTCTTCTCTAAGTTCTTCCTCTCCATGATTTCCTCTATTTGTGTTTTCTTTAATTTTTCCTTTTCTATCTTCAGATCTTGAGCCATTTTGTTTATTTCGTTCACCAATCTGACTGTATTTTCCTGTTTTCCCTTCAATTCCTTGTTTGTACTTTCCTGTTTCTTTCATTTCTTTCAATGATTTAATTTTTTTCCTCTCTAAAATTTTCAAACTTTTTGGCTGCCTCTTTCCGTGTTTCTTTAGGAATAGGTATAATCTGTTTGCTTTTATCTTCCTGTATTTCTTTATGAATGGACATAATTTGCATTTCTTTATCTTCCTCCATTTCTTTACAGATGGCCATAATCCATTTGACTTTATCTTCCTCTTTTTCTTTATGCATTTTATTTGTTTCCTCTATTATCCTCTTAATAAGGATAAGGACATTTTATTTGTTTCCTCTATTATCCTCTTAATCCTCTATTAAGAGGATAATAGATGTAAGCTCATCCTCTTGAATTTCCTTTATGCTCGGGTGACCAGGGCTGCTTACCCCTGGATAACTGGGTTCTGGAGATGTCATATTGCTCTGGTTTTTGTTGGTTGAGCTTTTACACTGGGCTCTACCTATTGGGTTATGTTAGATGTTGGTTGTTAAGTTTCTAGTGCTTCTTGCAAACCTTGGATCGGGAGAATCTCCTTGACAGTAAGATGATTTTTCCTGAAGGTGGCCTCTTTAGCTTTTTGGGTATGGTTACTGAATGGCTGTTTTTTCTCTAGAATTGACACAGCTCACCTCAGGCATATAGACCTGAGTGGTAACTGTGGTCTTTGTTAGGGTTCTCCTCTCACCTAGAGAAGTCCTGGAGACAGCTACCCTGGTGTTGGGTTTCTTTCTCTGCATTTAATGAGCTGCTGCTTTTGTTTTTACACTGTTTTCTATCCACAGCCCTCTTGAAGAACCTAGGAACCCCACGGTTTGGTCAGTTTAGTTATGGATAACTGGTTGCCCCTTGGAGCAGTATCAGGGATCCCAGGCTTTTGTGGTCTCAGGTTGGAGGTCTGTGCCTTAGTACTCAAGCAGTAATCAGTGGCAGGTGCTGTGTGTAGCAGGAGGATAGAACCTGGAGCCAGCCATGACCCTGACCCTTTACTGAAGCTGGGTATCCTAAGGTCAGACCTGATGTTTGTGCCCATAGTAGGGTTTCCTCCAGACAGGAAGACCAAGTCTGTGGTGTTTTGGGGTACATATTTCTGTCTGGAATGGTGCATAGAACACACAGGCAAGTCGTGGCTCCCAGCTGGCAACTGGGAGCCTGCAAGAACTCAGGAACTTTTCCCAATAAATTTTCTGTGTGTGGGGGGGAAGGGGGGTTGGCTGAGTGCTCTATGTTAAGACCTGCTGTTTCCCACAGTGTGGGGTTTCTTCCCAACACAGTAACCCAGTCTCAGGTTTCCTGGGGCCCACAGTTCTGTCTGGGATGGTGATTCGGGCTCACAGCAGGTTGTTGGGCTGGTGGCTAGAGTGTTCTGCTCTGAGCTGTGGCTGAGGGCCTGCTGGACCCCTAGACTTTTTCCAGGTATTGACTGGTGACCTGAAGTCTGTCCTGATGGCTTCCTTCACTGTGGAGTTTTCCCTCAAATGTTTTCTCTCGGGTGTTTTGGTGCCCATAGTTCAGCCTGGGAAGGTGATCAGGACATGCAGGCATGTGGCTCTGGGCTGGCCACCAAGTGCCTGCTGGGGCCCAGGAATTTCTCTTCGTTTTAGAGGGGTGACCTGAACCCAAATGATTCCATACCATGCAGTTTCCTCTCACCCAGGAAACACAATCACTGGTGTTTTAGGGTCCAGGGTTCGGTCTGACAATCGCTGTGCTGTCATTGCTGTCCTGCTCCTCAGACACAGTGTCCTCCCGATGCCGCCATCTTGGATCTCCCTGCTCTATCATCATTTGAGTTTTTTATCTTAGCCATTTTGATGGTTATAAAATGAAATCTCAAGATTGTTTTGATTTGCATTTCCCTGATGACTAAGGACACTGTGCCTTTCTTTAAGTGGTTCTCAGCCATTCCATATTCCTCTACAAAGAATTCTCTGTTTATCTCTGTACTCCATTTTTTAATTGGATTACTTGATTTGTTGCTTTTTAACTTCTTTAGATTTTTATATTTTCTGGGTATTAGCCCTCTTTCAGATACTAAATTCTGTACACCTAAAAATCTAAGCAAGAAGGAGGACCCTGCATAAGATGATCAATCCTCACTCAGAAAGGCAAACAGGATGGACATTGGAAGAAGGAGAAAACAGAAAATAGGACAGGAGCCTACCACAAAGGGCCTCTGAAAACTCTATCCAGCAGTGTATCAAAGCAAATCTTAGACTCATCAACAAACTTTGGGCAGAGTGCAGGAAAACTTACGAAAGAAGTCAGAGATAGTAAGAATTGGAGAGAACAGGAGCTCCACTAGGAGAGCAACAGAACCAAAAATCTAGGCACAGAGGTCTTTTCTGAGACTGATACTCCAACCAAGGACCATCCATGGGTATAACGTAGAACCTCAGCTCAGATGTAGCCCATGGCAGCTAAGTATCCAATTGGGTACCCCAGTAAGGGGAACAGGGACTGTCTCTGACATGAACTCAGTGGCCTGCTTTTTAAGCACCTCCCACTGAAGGAGGAACATACATGCCTGACCACAGAGGAGGACAATGCAACCAGTCCTGATGAGCCTTGATAGGTTAAGGTCAGATGGAAGGAGAGGAGAGCCTCCACTATATTTGGACTTGGAGAGAGGCATGGGAAGAGATGAGAGAGGGAGGGTGGGATTTGGAGAGAATGAGGGAGGGAGCTACAAATGGGATACAAAGTGAATAAATTTTAATTAATTTTAAAAAATTAAAATTAATAAAAAAGTTAATAAAAAGAATATGAGAAGTCAGGAACTGATTCTAGAATGAGGAATCCAATTTGTGATAGCCACCTGAGACACACTATTTGATGGCTTTTTTTCTTTTATACAAGAGAAAAGAAAAAAATATTATACATGGATTGTCCTTAAACTCAGTCATCTACAACTGTCAAAAAGGCAACTTGAACTGTTTTCAAATTAGGTCTTGCTGTTGTTGATGACAGTTGTTTGTTAAAAGTACTATTTCAACTCCCAAATGTCTTTATTTATTTTTTTTACAATAATTATATTTTTTATTTAAACAAGAACAACTGATATTGCTAATTATATTTTGAGACGCATTCCATTTGAATATATTTCATAGGACAGTTTGCGTAATTTCAGCATTCCATTTTGTTGTATTTATAAAGGCATGATGATTTTCATGGTTTTCCTAGTGGTGTTCTGGGCATTGTCTGATACTTGCATAACATATCAGTGTCTGGTAACAATAATGTTTGGCACTTTCAGTGGAATGTAGAATTTTTTTAAAATTTTATTTTATTTTTTTATTATTAGTTACATTTTATTAACTCTGTATCCCTGCTCTATCCCTCTCCCTCATTCCCTCCCAATCCCACGCTCCCTCCTTCATCTCCTCCCTGCCCCTCCTCCCTCATCTCCTCCTTGCCCCTTTCCAATGCCACTGATTAGGGAGGACCTCCTCCCCTTTCATATGACTCCATTTTGTCAGGTATTTTCAGGACTGGCTGCAAAGTCCTCCTCTGTGGCCTAGCAGGACTGCTCCTCCCTTGGGAGGTGGGGAGGTCAAAGAGCCAGTCATTGAGTTCCTGTCAGAAATAGTCTCTGTTCCCCTCACTATGGGAAACCAACTGGCTTTATTGTGCCTGAAGATTCCAGGTTGTTGATGTCTGTAATGTTCTCCTCTCACTAACACAAACCTTATCTTTGTGATTTTAAAGAAGAAGAAACAACACTTTAATCAAATGTTACCAACTAAGTGAAAGCTTAGTTTCTATGGTCACTTATTTTGATAAACTCAGTAACAGAGAATCCATCACCTCTGTCTCTTAACCTCCAAAAAGCTAATAAGTTTTAATTAAAATTACTGAATGTTTTTATGTGTTTAATTCCTACCTTAAATAGTGAGAAAAATGAGGCTAAGAATTGTATTTTCTGAATGGAAGGGTGGGGAAATATTGTTCCAAATGTGCTGAAAATAATAAGTACTTCATCACGTGTTTAAGAAATGATATTAAGTTACATTTACACAATGGAATATTAGTCATTTTTTGAAAACAAGGTAACCATTAAATTTGTAGGTGAATAGATGGAACTAGAAAAGATCATCTCTTGAGACAAGTATCACAGAAAAGCAGACATGCATGGTATATATACATTTGTAAGTGGATATTAGCCATATTATATAGGATAAACATACTAAAATCTACAGACCTAAAGAAGCTAAACAACAAAGAGAATCCTAGAGAAGATGCTTAATTCTCATTGAGAATAGAAAACAGGATAGATATGGAAAGTGGTAGAAGAGAGGAAACAATACTGGAGCCTACCACAGATGTCCTCTAAAAGACGCCAACCAGCAGAATATCAAAGCAGATGCAGAGATTCACAGAAAAACTTTCGACAGAACACAGGGTGTCTTATAGAAGAAGGGGGATATAAGAATCCCCGGAGGTGACAGGAGCCCCACAAGGAGACCAACAAAGTAAAAAAAAGCAGGGTCCATGGTGGACTGCAGAGAATGATGCATCAAACAAAGACCATACAAAAAGAGGACTTAGTCCCCCTGCTCAGATGTAGCCCATACACAGCACAGTCTCCATGTGGGTCCCCTAGTAATAAGAGAAGAGACAGTCTCTGACATGAACTCCTTTACCTGCATATTGATCACTTCTCCCTTGTGGGACAACCTAGCCCATAGAAGAAGAGGATCCATGAAGTCCTAATGGGACCAAATAGGCTAGGATCAGACAGTATGGGAGGAGGACTTCCCCTTTTGGTGGACTAGAGAAGAAAGAGAGAGGAAAAAGAGGGAGGGAGGTTGGGCCCAGAAGAGAGGAGGGAGGGACTACAACATGGAAACAAAGTGAATAAATTGTAAATAATAATAATAATAATAAACAAACAAAAAAGAAATTATTTAAACAATTAAAGGAACAAACAAATGATATGTTATGAATCAGGAAACACTTGAAGAAGTGTGGGTTCTTCTTATTCTAAATTTTAATCCTATATCTATCACTTTCTTCATGTTGATTATAAAGATAGAATTAAAGTTGTTCTTTTTCACTATTCAAATAAGAAAATATATTTCCATTTTCCCAATTAAAGGGAAAATGTTTGTTTTAGATTTTAAGAAGATAGAGTGCACACTGGAAAATTAATTCCAACTATTGATCACCTACCCTCTTTGTTATGAACTAGTAATTTTGGAAGAACATAGTGAACTTAAATAGTCTAGACAGTCTGGAAATGAAGGTAAACTGGTTTTATTATTAAATGAATTTGGATCAGTTTAGAATTCAAAACTGAAATACCAGAGTAGGAAGACTTGAGAAGCAGTGAGAATTATTTCTACATTAAAATAAATATATTTTAAGTGTACCACAATTTCTGTATCCATTCCTCAGTAAAGGGACATCTAGGTTGTTTCCAGATCCTGGCTATTAAAAATAAAGATGTTATGAACATGGTCGAGCAAATTCCCTTGTTGTATAGTTGAGTATATTTCATATATATGCCTAAGAGCTAGATCTTGAGGTAGCACTATTCCTAATTTTTTGAGAAAACACCAGATTGATTTGCGAAGTAGTTGTAAAAGTTTACATTCCCAACGGCAATGGAGGGTTGCCTTTCTCCACATCCACTCCAGAATGTATTGTCACTTGAGTTTTTTATCTTAGCAATTCTCAGAGGTATAAGGTGAAATCTCAGGGTTGTTTGATTTGCATTTCCCTGATGACTAAGGATATTGAACATTTTTTGAAGTGTTTCTCTGCTATTCAATATTTTTCTGTTGAGAATTCTCTGTTTAGCCCTGTACCCCATTATTTAATTGTATTACTTGGCTTGTTGACATTTAAATTATTGAGTTCTTTATATATTCTGGATATTATCCCTTTGTCTGATATTGGGTTGTTAAATATCCTTCCCAGTTTATAGGCTGTAATTTTATTCTTATGACATTGTCCTTTGCTTTACAGAACCTATTCAGTTTCATGAGGTTCCATTTATTGATTATTGATCTTAGAGCCTGTGCTGTTGGTGTTCTGTTCAGGAAATTGTCTCTTGTGCCAAAGATTATGGTAATTTACACAATGGAATAGTACTGTTAGAAACAAGGAAATCATGAAATTTGCAGGCAATAATACATCTAGAAATATTTCATCTTGTGTGATATAACCCAGAAGCAGAAAAACATACACACTATGTACTCACTTATAAGTGGAAATTAGACATACAATATAGTATAAACATACTAAAATATATGGTCCAAAAGAAGCTAAACAACAAGGAGTACTCAGTGAAGATACTCAATCCTTATTTGGAAGGGCAAATGGGATAGACCTTGGAAGCAGGAGAAGACAGAGAACAGGACAGGAGCCTACCACAAAGGACCCCTGAAAGACTGTTGCTCAGGGTATCAAAGCAGATGCTGAAACTCATAGCCAAACTTTGGGCAGAGTGCAGGGAATCTTATGGAAGAAGGGGAGATAGAAAGACCTGGAGAGTACAAGAACTCCACAAGGAGAACAACAGGCTCTAAAATCCTGGCCCCAAGGGTACCTACAGAGACAGATGTTCCAACCAAGGATCATGCATGGAGAGTACTTTATACTCCTGCTCAGATGATATAGCCCATATTCAACTCAGTCTCCAAGTGTGTTTCCTAGTAAGACAAGCAGGGGCTGTCTCTGACATGGACTCTGTCTGGCCCTTGATCAGTTCCCCTTGGGGGCTGCAGCCTTGCTAGGCCATGGAGGAAGTAAATGCACCCAGACATGATGAGACTGGATAATCTAGGGTCAGATAGAAGGGCAGTAAGACATCCCCTATCAGTGGACTAGGGGAGGGGTTTAGTAGGAGAAGAAGAAGGGAGGGTGTTACTGGGATGTGATGAATAATAAATACTGTAAAAAGAAAAAAAATTAAAAAAGATGGACTTAGTTGTGAGGTACATGGTATCTTTTTAAATAGGGATAGCAGATTACTAGATGTGAATTTGCTTATTATATTTTGTGTGTGTGTGCATTTCAAGAACCTGTAGTTAGAGAAATCAGTATCTATTATTAAATAAGGTCACTGGGAACACTAATGTGTGTTAACTAAACACTTCTTAGCTTTAGCAATTACCCCTCTCTAATGCCAACATGCAAACTATTTAGTTTGTAAACCATGTAGTTTATTAGATATGACAAGCTAGACTACGAGTGAGGACACACTGCTATTTAATTAATTTTCTTTCTGCAGTATTTTTAAATATATTACATTTTCATGTGCTGCTGTTTTGTCCCACTTGTGGTGTCCTTTGCCTTACAGAAGGTTTTCAGTTTCTTGAGTTCCCATTTATTAATTACTGATCTTAGTGCCTGAGTTGTTGGTGTTCTGCTCAGTAAGTTGTCTCTTATACCAATGAGTTCAAGGTTATATCCCACTTTCTCTTCTAACAGAATTAATGTATCTGGTTTTATGTTGAGGTCCTTGATCCACTTGAACTTGAATTTTGTGCAGGGTGATAAATATGACTCTATTTGTATTTTCTACATGCAGACATCCAGTTAGATTAAAACCATGTGTTGAAGATGCATTCTTTTATCCATTGTATTGTTTTGCTTTCTTTGTAAAAAAAAAAATCAAGTATCCTTAGGTGTGTGGGTTTATTTCTGTGTCATCAATTCCATTGATCAACCTGTCAGTTTTTGTGCCACTACCATGTAGATATTATTACTCTTGTTTTGAAGTAAAGCTAGAAATCAGAGATAGTGATACCTCCAGAAATTCTTTTATTATACAGAATTTTTATGGCTATTCTGGGGTCTTTGTTTTTACAAATGAAGTTGGTTTTTATTTTAAGTTTTGTAAAGAATTGGTTTGATATTATGTTGTTAGTTGTACTAAATCTGTAGCTTGATTTTTTAAAGTTGGCCATTTTTACTAGATTAATCTTACCTATTTATGAGCATGAGAAATCTCTTCATCTTCTGATGTCTTCTTCAATTTCTTTCTTCATAGACTTGAAGTTCTTCTCATATAGATTCTTTCCATTGTTGATTTGAATTGCATCAAGATATTTTCTATTTTTGTAGCTATTGTGAGAAATGTTGTTCCTTAATTTCTTTCTCAGCACATTCATTGTTTGTATACAGAAAATCTACTGATTTTTGAGATGATTTTCTTTTTATCCAGGCACATCGCTGAAGGTGTTTATAACCTGGAGGAGTTCTCTGGTAGAATTTTTTGGGTTGCTTATGTATACTATCATATTATCTGCCAATAGTGATACTTGGACTTCTTCCTTCCCAATTTGTATCCTCTTGATCTCCTTTAGTTGTCTTACTGCTTTAGCTAGGACTTCAAGTATTGAGGAATATGGAAAGAGTGGGTGATTTCATCCTGTCCCAGATTTTAGTCTAATTGCTTTAAGTTTTTCTCCATTTAATTTGATATACTATAAGCTTACTGTATATTGTCCTTATTGTGTTTATCTATACATTTTGTATCCCTGATATTTCCAAGACTTTTAACATGAAGGAGTGTTGGATTTTGCTTTTCAGTAGAATCTATTGAGCTGAGTATATTTTTTTTCTTTTCAGTTTGTTTATATGGTTGATGACATTGATAGAGTTTTCTATATTGAACAACCCTTTTATTCCTGGGACAATGCCTACTTGATCATGATGGGTGATGTTTTTGCTATGTTGTTGTATATGGTTTCTGAGCATTTTGCTGCATACTTTTGTATCAATGTCCATAAGGGAGATTGGTCTGATGTTCTCTTCCCTGCTGTCTACTCATCTTAAATGTGTTTGTTTCTATTTCTCTAGAGCTTTCATATTGCTAGTATTAGATCTCTCCAAGTTCTTTATGAAAACACCTAGTGCTATGAACGTTCCTCCTAGCATTTTTTCCATTGTGTTCTATAAGTTTTGGTATGCATTGCCTTCATTTTCATTTATGTCTAGGAAGTCTTCAATTTCTTTATTTCTTCCCTGACCCAACTGTCTTTGAGTAGATGGTTGTGCAGTTTCCCTGCATATGTAGGCATTTTGCTATTTCTCTTGTGGTTGAGGTCCATATTTTTCCCATGTTGGCCTGATAGAATTC
The DNA here is from genome assembly GCF_907164565.1 of Psammomys obesus. NCBI lineage: Eukaryota > Metazoa > Chordata > Mammalia > Rodentia > Muridae > Psammomys > Psammomys obesus. The sequence goes on along the minus strand of NW_026591872.1, from coordinate 2,740,437 downwards.
AAAGGATTATTTCAATCTTCTTGTATCTGTTGAGACTTGCTTTGTGACAGAGTATATAGTCAATTGTGGAGAATGTTCCATGAGGTGCTGAGAAGAAGGTTTACTGTTTTGTGTTTGGGTGAAATGTTCTGTAGATATATATCTATTAGGTCGATTTGCTTCAGAACGCCTATTAGTTTCATTATTTCTGTTTAGTTTCTGTCTTGATGGCCTGTCCATTGGTGAGAGTGTGGTGTTGAAGTTTCCCACTATTAATATGCGTGGTTTGATGTGTGATTTAAGTTTTAGTAATGTTTCTTTTACAAATGTGTTTGCCCTTGTATTTGTGGCACAGATATTAAGAACTTAGATGCAACATGTTGTGTTTTACCTTTGAAGAATATGAAGTGTCCACTCCCTATCACTTTTGATTAATTTTGTTTAAAAGTCTATCTCATTAGATAGTAGAATGGCTACTCCAGATTACTTCGTGGGTTTGTTTGCTTGGAAAATCTTTTTAAGGCTTTTATTCTAAGGTAATCTCTATCTTTGTTGCTAAGGTATGTTTCTTGTATGCCACAGAGTGGTGGGTCCTTTTTATACATCCAATCTGTGAGTTTGTATATTTTGATTAGAGAATTAAATCCATTGTAGGCACTAGTTTTTCAAACTTTACTTTATTTGGAGGTTCCTTAAAGTTTATACTTCTTTTTCAACCCACCAACCCCAGGTAGGAGAAAAATAGCTTGGAAGGGAAAGGGAACATAGACCTCTATCCTTCTTCCAGCTAGTTGAGGTCATATGATTCTTTTGGGGCAATACCAATCTCAGTCATCAGGATGTCCAGAAGTACAAGTGATGAGCAAAACAGCAAAACGGCAAATAAGGAAGAGCAGCAAGCATTCCTCTCCCTACCTTCTCTAAGCTGCTGTGCCTTCTTCCTCTGTGTTATCATATTTATACCCCCTAGTGTTCGCAGAATTCAAACAATACCTGCTGTCAAGGTCGATGCTCCTGCACTAGGTGATTATTAATTGTGGACAAACTAATATCCCACACTTGGGATTATAACAAAAACAGTTTATATAACATAGCTGAGTTTTTAAGGAAAACAAAGTTTCATTACATGTCCCTCTTTTTGTTTAAAAGGCTGATTTTTCCTCTAACATTAATATACTATATACAATAAGCATTATGAATATTTTCTGGTAATAATTACATTTACAATGTCCAGTTTATTCATATTTGGCATACATGAAAAAAGTATCCCATTATCTATCCTGGTGGGTCCAAAGTTCCGTACCTAAATCACTTTCTTATACCTATCAACCACAAAACATTTATCTAGACCTTAAAACACCTTTTTAGACCTAAACATTGCCTTAGTTCCTAAACAACTTAACTTAATTGTACTAAGACTATGACTATATAGTCTTCACCCCCATCAGAGACCTTACAAGGAAGTAATATTACCTACATTTATAAGAATCATAGAGCAAGCAGTTTTCAGAAAAATGACAGAGACAGTTGACTGCCTGGAGAGTTACCAGAGGTTTCTCAGCCTTACTGGGGCATCCAATCTTCAGCCGACCGGCCCAGAATATTTGACAGACTTTTATGTGATGCAGGAATTTTAAAGGGCTGACCACTTAGTCTCTGCAAGTTGGACAGTTGTTCACAGTTTGGTCAGACAGCCTGCTATCAGCAGTTGAAGGACATTTTCTTATCCAAAGGCTGCCTTGCCACATTTTTTTTTTTTTGGTGCCCATCATCTTCTTTGAAGCAGATTAGACTTGCTGCCAGAAGCAGATATGTCTCTCTGTCAGAAAAGCCTTCCCTTATTAAAATATTTTAAATGCCATACTCTATAGATCTCTGAAGTGTTTGAAGACCACCTATTTATCTACCATTGTATAGTACATATTCATTTCTATTTATGTATCTATAGGGTAAAGGTGCTTGTTTCTAACTATGTATAATCTGCTTAAACTTTAAAACATGTAAAAGAGATTGAATAAAGCTTATTTCTGTAGTTAACTAAACTAGTACCTAACAAGACTATAAGTAAGATTAATTGTACATGACTAACTACTAACTTGGGTTTCCAATCATCTTGAGCAGTTTGCAATAGTTAGCTTTCAAAAGACTAGAATTTTATACCACATATTCAAATGAGTTGCATATGTAAAATATGTTAAGCAAAAGTTAATCTAAATAATCTTAAATTTCTATCAGTATAATATGAATGAGTTATATATGTACAATATATTAAGCAAAAAGTTGAACAATCTTAAATTTCCATCAATATACAATTATTCATACCAATACAATATATTTTAAACTAGTACATTTAATAATCTACCATTTATTCTATAATTCTATATCCCCTGACTCCTTTTACTTTCATCATTTTGCCCTCTCCTTCTTTTCCTTAACATCAGATAGAAGAGAAATATAAGAGAAAAAGAAAGATAGAGGGGTGAATAAATAAATCCCTGATTTTAACCTTTGTTTCCTCCCTTACCATGACAAATCCATAACCCACTAAACAATAAAAAAAAACAAAAAAACAAAACAAAACAAACAAAAAAAAACACCCACTTCAACTCTTGGGAATAAAGGCATTCTGTTTTAAAGATTACTTCTTGATGTCATGTGGTAAATAATATCTTTTGGGCACCCTTAAATAATTACTATATTGGCCAAGTACTAGAAAAGCTAGCTGTTTTCCTTTCGTTATTTTTTCCCCAGTCTCTGTATTTTCTGTCCAGTCTATGTTTTGGTTCCCTCTCTGTGCTTTCGGTCCAGTCTCTGTGTTTTTCTGTCTAGTTTTTGTGTTTTCTGTCTAATCTCTGTGGGATCAATCACTTGGGCTAGCCCTTTAGTTGATCTGGAGGAAACAGTAACTGAGGCAATCTGTTAGGCTGAATCACCTGAGCTATTTGCTTTATCTTCATTGTTATCTTGTCTTTTGCTCTGAAAATAAGCAAACTTTTGAAAATAATATTATAGGTATGTTTTTGGTTTTGGTTTTGTTTTTCATTATGAGGATCAGGTAGCCAAAAAGATTCATTTACCATGTAAAGGCATTCATGTCTCAGCTAGTAGAAAGCTTTACCTTATCAAATATAATCTTTATAAGTATTTTGGTAACCAGTTTTTTTTATTTCCTGTAGAAACATAAGCATAATCATGTCCCCTTCTCAAAACTATTGTAGGTTTCCATTCTTCTGCCAACACAGTTTTTTTTTCTAGTGTTTCTCAACTGCTGTTGTTCCTTTTTCACCAACAGTAAGAAAATGTAGAGTTAACAAAGCATTATTCAGTCTGTTCCTGGGGATATTTACTCTTTCTTTTTGTTTAATAAGAATTTCTTTTAAAGTATGATTAGCTCTTTATACAGCTGGTTGTCCTGTAGGACTGTGTGGTTTACCTATAGTGTGTTTTATTTTATAATTTTCAGAGAGTTGCTTCATCTTACTGGATACATATGTGGATGCATTGCCAGTCTTAATTTGTGTAGGTATACCCATATCCACAATTATTTCCAATAAATTTATAATTACACAGTCTTTTCAGAGCTGAAAGCACTTGTCCATTGAAACCCTGAGTATGTGTTAACAGTATGGTGTATATACTTTTGTTTTCCAAATTCTGTAAAATGAAACATCCATCTGCCAGATATCATTTGTTTTGGTACATGGAGACTTACTTCCAGCAAGTAATGGAGTTTGATTATACAGAGAACATGTAGACCATTTTTTAATCATTTCTTTGGCTTGTTGCCGAGTGATATATTTTTTCTTTAAACATTTACTGCTAACATTGTGCTTTTGATGACAAATTGAGGCTTTTTTTTTCTTTTTTTCTTTATCTTTTGTTGTTGTTGTCTCCTCTTTGTCTTATGTAGCCAAGACTTTGAGCTTCTGATCCTCCTCCCTCCATCTCCCCAATGTTTTCCTTTTTTATTATAATTTATTCAATTTGTATTCCAGCTGTGTCCCCCTCCCAGGTCTCCTCCCAATACTGCCTTCCCTCCCCCTTCTCCTCTCCTGTCCCTCTTCCAGTCCACTGATAGGGGAGGTCCTCTACTCTTTTCATCTGACCATAGTCTATCAGGTCTCATCAGTACTGTCTGCATTATCTTCCACTGTGGCCTGTTAAGTTTGCCTTTGTTCCCCCCCCCAGGGGGAAGTGAGCAAAGAGCCAGCCACTAAGTTCATGTCAGATACAGCCCCTATTCCCCCTACTAGGGACCCACTTGGAGACTGAGGTGCCATGGGCTACATCTGCAAGGGTTCTACGTTATCTCTATGAATGGTCTTGGTTGGAATATCAGTCTCAGAAAAGAACCCTGGGCTCAGGTACTTCTTTTTTTTTGGCTCTGTTGGTCTCCTTGTGGAGTTCCTGTCCCCTCCAGTTCTTTCTATTCCCCCCTTCTTTCATAAGATTCCCTGCACTCTGCCCAAAGTTTGACTATGAGTCTCAGCATCTGCTTCCATACCCTGCTGGATAGAGTGTTTCAGAGGCCCTCTGTAGTAGGCTCCTCTCTTATTACCTGTTTTTGCCCTCTTCTGATGTCTATCCAGTTTAACTTTCTCAGTGAGGACTGATCATCTTACGCAGGGTCCTCCTTCTTGCTTAGCTTCCTTATTTTAGTATGCTTATCCTATAATAATATATATGTCTAATATCCACTTATAAGTAAATATGTGTCATGTGTGTCTTTGTGCTTTTGGGATTCCTCACTCAGGATGATCTTTTCTAGTTCCCATCCTTTGCTTGCAAATTACATGATTTGCTTGTTTTTAATTTCTGAGTAGTATCCATTGTGTAAATGTATCACACTCTCTATATCCTTTCCTTAGTTGAGGGACATCTGGGTTATTTCCAGATTTTGGCCATTACAAATAAAGCTGCAACAAACACATTTACTATTAGTAATGGATCATTTTCCTCATTTCCTTGTGCCAATGAACCTGGCAAACCTGTATGAGATAGTATATGAGTAATATATAATGGATAAATTCTACTTCTGTTGACCTGTTGCAACTGCATATATAACAAAGTCAATTCTGAATTATCATGAATAAATTCAGCAGTTTCTATAGGTAAAGCAACTTTTCTGTATATTGAGAGTCAGTAATATATTACATTCAGGTATAATATATATATTAGATTCAGGTAAATCTATTAATATCATAAGGATTGCATAAAATTCTGATTTTTGAACTGAGTTATATGGGCTTTTTTCACATTGTTTATTTTGTCTGACTTACATCCATTCCCATCATTTTTGCATCACTGTAGAATGCAGGTGCCTCAAAAATTGATGTTCCTTTTACAATATATGGAAGAGAGAAATTAGTTCTTTTTATAAACTGAATATGTTTGCTTTTTGGATATTTGTTATTAATTTCTCCGAAATAGTTACTACAAGCTCCTTGCCAATCTTCATTGACTACACATAATGACATAATCTCAGCATTAGTAAGAGGCACAACAATTTCAGCTGAGTGTGTCTTTAATTTTTACTTTGTTTATGTGTTAAGAAAATCCATTTTACAATAATATCTTCCAGTAGGATGAGTTGAAGGTAAAATGATGAAAATACAGTCAAGTTCAGTATCAATTTGATCCACATATGCATCGTGTAGACTTTGGTCTACCAAAACTAACTCCTTTTAGATATCTTGAACTGTTAAAATCTGAATCTCCTTATAATGTTTGAGACAAATTACTTAACTAGTAAGTATTTAATCTAATTTTAGGCCTCAACCCATTTTTCTCTCCCATTCATTTTTGAAAATCATTAAGCGTTGGCCTGAGCACAGGGGTCTTTCTTGAAACTGATACTCCAACCAAGGACCATGCATGGAGATAACCTAAGACCCCTGCACAAATGTAGCCCATGGCAGTTCAGTATCCAAGTGGGTTCCATTGCAATAGGAACAGGGACTGCCTCTGACATGAACTGATTGGCCTGCTCTTTAATGAAGCAACATTACCAGGCCACAAAAGAAGACAATGCAGCCACTCCTGATGAGACCTAATTGACTAGGATCAGAAAGAAGGAAAAGAAGACTTCCCCTATCAGTGGACTTGGGGAGGGGCATGCATGCTGGGTGAAAGGAGATATTGGGACGGGAGGAGGGTGGGAACCACAGGAGGGATACAAAGTAAATAAAGTGTAATTAATAAAGAATTAAAAAAAAGAGCTGGCAATTGGTCCATAGAGATCTGCACCTTTTGTGGTCCCATTTTTTGCATACTTATTTTATAGTCTAAATAGTTAAGTGAATCTCCTCTTTGAATATCTATCTATCTATCTATCTATCTATCTATCTATCTATCTATCTATCTATCTATCTATCTATTTATAATTTCAGTTTATTTACTTTACATCTCAAGGGTACCCCCTCCATTCTCTCTTCCACATTCCCAACTTCACTTCCTTCCTGCTTCCCCTCTCCCTTTCCCCACAGAAAAGGAGACCACCGTCCCTCTACATCAATCCTCCCCAGCCCATCAAGTCACATCAAGACTGAGCACATCCTCATTCCCTTAGGCAAGACAAGGCAGCCCTGCCAGGGGGAAGTGATCCAAAAGAAGAGAATAGAGTCCATGTTAGAAATACCCACCTCACCGTACAACTAGTATGAAGAGCAAGCAGCCCATGGGCCACATATGTGCAGGTGGCCTTGTTCCAGACCGTGCATGGCTCCATAGTGATGTCTAAATCTCTGTAAGCATCCATGGGTCTATGTTAGTTGAATTTTTTTTCTGGTGCAATCTGTAGCCTCTAGCATGGCAGATTTCTTTCTGTTTCCTTAAACGTTTTTTCCTGAAGTATCTGCATCAGAATCAGCCAAAAAAATATCATCCATGTAATAAAAAAATGATAGATTGAGGAAATTGCCTACAAATTATTGCTAATGGTTGATGCACAAAATATTGGCATAATGTTGGACTATTTAACATTCCATGTGGAAGCACCCTCCTCCAGTGTTATCTATTTATTGGACTACGTATTCAACGTAGATATTCAACGTAGATACTGAAAAAACAAAACTTTTCCTATCCTGCTCATGCAAGGGTATCATGAAAAAGCAATCTTTTATGTCAATTATTATTTTATGCCCAAATCTAGGTAACAAATAATGTATAGGAACTCCAGCTTATAAAGTATGCATTGTTTGAGTGACTCTACCAACTGTTCTTAAATCCATTATCACTGTCCATTTTCCTGTTCTCTTTTTTACAACAAACACAGGGGAATTCCGTGGGCTGGTCGACTCTTCTATATGTTGAGCCTCTGGCTGCCTTTGTTCAAATGCCTGCAATTTTTCTTTTGTTATGGGCCACTGCTCTTGCCATACAGTCTGTTCAATAACCATATTAGGGGTAGGACTGTTCAAGCACAGGACATCATAGAGATTGAATTTGGAAACAGTCTTGATTTCACATATCAATACCTTCCCCCAGAGCATCTAACTTTTCACCCTTAATTTTATAACTGGCTGTCTCTGGGATTGCAGGGATGTTTACTTGAGTACCCCATTTGTTGTAAAAGATCCTTTCCCCATAAATATATTGGAAGGTCAGCCACATAAGGTTTCAACTTTCCTGTCTCTCCTTCTGGTCCCACACACTTAAAAATCTTTAAAACTTCTCTTATTTGAGATAATTTATCAATTCCTGTAAGCTGTGTATTAACCTTCTAAAGAGTGTATTAACCTTCTAAAGAGGCAAATCTGAATTCTAAGACTTTGGGGAAAGGATACTGACATTGGCTCCTGTATCTACCAGATCTTATATTTCAACCCCATTATTTTTATAACATTAATTTGGGTCTCTGATCACGAATCATTGTTTGCCAGAAAACACTTTTTCCAGTTCTCCCAAATACCCATGATCTTTCTACTGGAGCAGCTTTACCATTGATTTAAAGAAACAGTAACAGCTGAGCAATTCTATCTCCTGCGTTAATTTGCATCTCCTTTCTGACATATGCCAAGATCTTAATGTTTTCATTGCAATCTACAATACCTGGATGCACAAGTAAATCCTCTTCTTCCCAAGATCATCCCATCATCCCTACTGTCCCTGAAGGCAAAAGACCATAAACACCTGATTATTTTGTAACACTCAAGTTTGGGGGATAGGGTAAAAGGTTTATCTGTAGCCAGATCCAAAGATGCACTGCCTTCAGTAGCATGCATCAGATCCAAGATTCTTAGATTTGGTACTTTTGCCTGCTTGTTACCTCCTTGCTGTTCAACAGAAAACTGCTCCTATTGTTTGCTGTGGAGCCTCAAGCTGACAGGCCCTTCTATTCATTTCCCAATGGCAAGAGATTATCTAAAATGTCCCTATTGGAAAGGCAAACCTTAGACCAATACGTTCCCATGCCACAGTGGCTGCAAAACCCTAGGAGCCTTTGTATTACACTGCAGTTGGAACTTGCTTGTTCCCATCTACAAGCAAACATACAGTATTCCTCAAAGTTAACACACCTCATATTTTGAGCTCTAAGGGGTTTAACTTTACAGTTTTTGGTTTGTTAATAGCCAAATTAACAACAATTTAAGCACCAGGTATCTTGATAACTGAGACCTCTAGCTATAGTTTGTCCTATGATATTGGCATGGTGCTCCTGAAAGCCAATAAAAGTTGTCTCCCTTATTCATTTATCTATTGGGGCTGTTCATGCTTTTAACAGTTTAAGTACTTTCTTATATTCAGTATTTGCATTGTAATATGCCAAGATCTGTATCAAGGCTTGTCTGGTCTTAGGATCTGTTGTAGTTCTATTTACAGCTGAATCCAATCTCTGTAAGGAGTCAATGAATGCTTTTGTAGAATCTTGTACTACCTCAGTAAAAGAGGTGAATGTTTTCCCAAGCACCTCAATCATATACCAAGCTCTTAAAGCTGCAACACAACATTGTTCAATTAAGACATTTTCAAATCGGATTTGTTCTTGTAATTCAGCATAACACCCTCACTAAACAATTAATCTTTAACATTTATTCCCCCTGCAACATTCCATTTTTCTATGTTTGTGGCTTCATTTCTCCACCACACTAACCATTGTAACTGCTGACCAGCTTCAAACGCAGCTGACACCAATGCCTTCCAATTTGGGGGAATAAGTTTTGCGTAGCCCAGTTACTTAATATTTGTTTAAGAAAGGATGATTGCATACCATGCAATACAACAGAACATGCTTTATAGCTAGCATTTCTATTGGATATCATATTATTTCATCATAAGCCTCACCACCATCATTAGCAGGCATATCTTACACAGGGACTTGGAAAGCTGATGGTGCCTGCATAGCCCCAAGCAACTCCTCTGTTGGCACACTTGGCTACACAGTAACCCTCTTGCACTGTACAATGTCATGTTATTCTCAGCTTCTTTCCTCAGGCAGGTATTTTGGGCACCTGGCAGCAAAGGTGTGTGGTGTAGGACAAGACAGTAATCTTTATTCCAGCCTAGTTTGCTTCCCTCTTTCGTCCTTTGTGAAAAATTTCCCACTCAGACACAAGGCCTGAACCCTTTTGTTCTCCTTTCACTGGCAATTTTTGCTTTCCAAGAACTTAAGCCTCTACTTGCAAATGCTATATGTACATAGCCAACTCTGCAATATTTTCTAAAACAAGAGAATATAGTGAACCTTCTGATTTTTCAGCAATATTTCTAACCATTTTTAGAACAGAATGCAGGAAGAAAACAAAAAAAGAAATAGAAAATCCACTCTGGGAGTAAAGCAAAAAAGATCTCAGTAGCAGCAGTGGTTATAAAGTTTTTGCTGACATCTTGAAATGATACATTCATTCTTTCATAATTTCCTAACGCCTGTATGAAATCAGAAAACAAGTTTCCCATTATCCTTAGCCACATCTGGGTGCTAGTTTTTCAAAGAATACTTTATGTAGGAGTTCCTTAAACCTTATACCTTCTTTCCAAGCCTCCCAACCCCAGGTAGGGAAAAAGAAGGTTGGAAAGGGGACATAGACCTCTGTACTTCTTTCAGGTGGGTAGGGTTATAAGATTATTTATACCAATCTCAGTCATCAAGATATCCAGAAGTCCAGATAATCAGCAAATGAGCGAAACAGCAAACCAACATGCCCAGGAAGCAGTCCCCCATCCTCCTTCTCCAAGCTGCCATACCTTCTTCCTTTAGGCTATCATATTTTTTATCCATCTCCATCTAGGGTGGTTGAAAATTTTGTTGGGTAGAGTAGTCTGGGCTGATATCTGTGGTCCCTTTGGGTTTGCAAGACATCTACACAGGCCCTTCTGGCTTTTAGAGTCTCCATTGAGAAGTTAGATGTAATTCTGACAGTTCTGTCTTTATATATTACTTGGCCTTTTTCCCTTGCAGGTTTTCATATTCTTTCTTTGTTCTGTATATTTAGCTTTTTTATTATTTTGTGGTACAATGATTTTCTTTAATGGTCCAGTCTATTTTGTATTCTGTAAGCTTTTGTGTGTTTATAGGCATCTTTTTGTTTTGTTTTGTTTTTTGATTGGGGAAATTTTCTTGTATAGCTTGTTGAAAATATTTTATGGTCTCTAGAGCCAGGAATCTTCTTTTGCTTCATTCCTATTATTCCTATATTTCATCTTTTCATTGTGTTCCTGATTTCTTGGATGCTTCATATTAGGAACTATTTAGATATAACATTTTCTTTGACTGGGGGATTGATTTCTTCAATTGTGTTTTCTATGCTTAAAATTATTTTCTCCAAATCATGTATTCTGTAGTCCCTGTCTCTTCACTATGTTTTCCATCACCAGGATTCACTCAATTTGTGTTTTATTTATTGTTTCTATTTCCATATTTAGGCCTTGAATTGTTTTATTAATTTCCTTCACGAGTTTGATTCTATTTTTTTCTGTATTGCTTTAAAGTATTTATTCATTTTCTCTTTAATATCATCTTTATAAGAATTGATTTAATGTCATTTTCTTATGTTTTAGCTATTTTAGGATATACAGGGTTTGCTGGAGTAGGATAGCTAGTTTCTGGTGGTGCCATATTGCTTTGGCTCTTGTTGATTGTGTTCTTAAGCTGGCCTTTGAGTATCTGGTTGTCCCTGGTTTTGGCTGAGTGTTCCTGGTACAGGCTGGACTCCTTGGCAAGATGGATAGAGCTGACTGATCCTGGGGCCTGGCAGGTCTTCTAAACATGTCCATTAGAGCAGTGGGCCAGAGGCTGGAGTCAGAGCCTGGATGTTCCTGTGACCTGGCAGGTCTCCTCAAGAAGATGAGTTGAAATGTGAGCAGGAGGCTGGATGCTCCTGGGGTACAGGGGACCTGCTCAGGAAGATAGTTAAGGCCATGGGCCAGAAGCTGAATGTTCTTGGGGCCTCAGCAAGCCTCATCACTAAAACTCAGGGAATAGCCACAGCTCTCTTCTACTGCCCGTGTCCCAAATGGAACTACAGGTAAGAGATTGGATTGAGGGTTGGGTTGTGAGCTGGGTGATCCTGTGGCTTGGCAGTTCTCTTCAGGAAGTGAGTAGAGCCAAGGGCCAGAGTTCGGAACCGGGTGTCATTGGGGCCAAGCATAACTCATTCTACTTATATATTTTTTAAGATTTGCTTTTTGTGTATGAGTATTTTTCTGCATTTGTCTATATAGCATATATGTGCCTGGTACTTAAAAAGCCCTGAAGAAGGTCTTGATCCACTGGAACTAGAGTTAGGAATTACTGTGAGCAAACACATCAGTGTTGGGAGTTGAAGCTGTGTCTTCTCCAAGAGCATCAAGTTCTCTTAACTGCTTAACAACCTACTTGATGATTTAAAGCAATAAAACAGAGCTCTTGTACCAAAACATATGAATTATAGTTTATTGTCTCAATGCACAACTACTACTATTAAACAGCAAAGTGAAGCAATATAATTAAGTATGAAAATTATTATTAAAGCAAGATACTGAGAAAAGTTAAGGACGGTCTGCTATAGGAATGAATATTCTGCATATATATGCTTAATCTTGAGCAGGCTTCTAGGTGAATTTAGTTGAGTTAATTAAAATGGAAGACTATGATTTGTGTATGATGAAATAATGAATAAAGCCAATTTTTTGGATTTGCTTGAGAAAACTTGAACCACTGATGAGATATTCCCTGTCTACTAAAAAATATTCGCAGTGTGAAACATTGAGAAATATAGTCAATTTGGAAGGATTATATTATTGTATAATCTCAACATAAACATAATGGATTCTGAATTGTATTATGAATAACTATGAGGAAGAAAGATGAAATAATTAAGAATAATTATGAAAGAAAGGGGAGATAGAAAGACCTGGAGAGGACAGGAGCTCCACAAAGAAAGCAACAGAACTTAGAAATCTGGGCCCAGGGATATTTTCTGACACTGGTACTCCAACCAAGGACCATGCATGGAGATAAACTAGATCCCCTGCACAGATGTAGTCCATGGAAGTTCAGTATCCAAGTGGGTTCCCTAGTATGGGGAACAGGGACTGTCCCTGACATGAACTCAGTGGCTGGCTCTTTGAGTTCCCCACCTCCAAGGCAGGAGCAGCCTTTCTAGGCCACAGAGGAAGACATTGCAGACAGTCCTGATGATACCTTATAGGCTAAGGTCAGATGAAAAGGGAGGAGGACCTTCTATATCAGTGGACTTGGAGAGGGACATGGGAGGAGATAAGGAAGGAAGGTAGGATTGGGAGGACATGAGGGAGGGGGCTACAGCTGGGATAGAATGTAAATAAACTGTAATTGATATAAAAAATAAATATTTAAGAATAATTGTGGACTGCAAAGAATCAGATAAGAAAGAATCCCAAGAAGAACAACAAATAAAAAGCTGCTTGTGTGGATTCTGATAAAAGGATACTTTGTAATTTCTAAGAGAAAAAGAGCAGGCAAATATTAAAAAGAGTTAAAAGGAATGATATAACCATTAAGTGAATAGAATTTTGATAGGCCTGGAGTTACCATCCTTTGGAAGCTTGCATTTTACCTTCTTTTTTTTTCTTTTTTTTAAATTTTTTATTAATTACACTTTATTCATTTTGTATCCCCCCCATAAGCCCCACCCTCCTCCCCTTCCGATCCCACCCTTCCTCCCCTTTCTGCATGCATGCCACTCCCCAAGTCCACTGATAGGGGAGGTTCTTCTCTCCTTTCTGATGTTAGTCTATCAGTTCTCATCAAAAGTGGCTGCATTTTCCTCTACCGTGGCCTGGTAAGGCTGCTCCCCCCTCAGGGGGAGGTGATCAATGAGCAGGCCAATCAGATTATGTCAGAGGCAGTCCCTCTTCCCATTGCTATGTAACCCACTTGGACACTGAACTGCCATGGGCTACACCTGTGCAGGGGTTCCAGGTCATCTCCACGAATAGTCCTTGGTTGGAGTATGAGTCTCTGGGAAGTTCCCTGTGTTCAAATTATCTGTTCTGTTGCTCTCCTTGTGGAGTTCCCGTCCCCTCCAGCTCTTACTATTTGCCACTTCTTACATAAAATTCCATTCACTCTACCCATCAGTTGGCCACCAGGCTCATCATCTGCTTTGACAGTCTATACTGCAGAAGCTTTCAGAGGCCCTCTGTGGCAGGTTCCGAGGTTGTTTCCTATTTTCTTTTTCTTCTGATGTCCATCCTCTTTGCCTTTCAGGATGGGGATTGAACATTTTAGTTAGGGTCCTCTCTTTTGCTTAGTTTGTTTAGATGTACAGATTTTAGTGGGTTTATTCTATGTTGTATGTTTATATGAGTGAGTATATACCATGCGTGTCTTTTTGCTTCTGGGACAACTCACTCAGGATGATCCTTTCCAGGTCCCACCATTTACCTGCAAATTTCATGATTTCCTTATTTTTCATTGCTGAGTAATACTCCATTGTATAGATGTACCACAGTTTCTGCATCCATTCTTCAGTTGAGGGGCATCTGGGTTGTTTCCAGCTTCTGGCTATTACAAATAAAACTGCTACAAACATGGTTGTGCAAATGTCCTTTTACCTTCTTATACCATAAAAGTCAGTCCTCTTAGAGGATGCATTTGGTCAATTTCAGCTCAGGAATTTCAGGTACCTGTTTCTAAAGTGTATAGAGTTTTCAGGAAAACTTACCTCTGGGAGGTAAGAAAGGGCAACAGCAATTGGCTGTTTGTTTGGGGAGTATCTTGGGCAACCCTGAACAACAACTAAACAGAGGTCTTCTTGTGTCTAATACTGAAATTTTTGTTAGGTGTTCTTTGGCTCTTGGAAGAAATACCATCAGTCCAGGTGATAAAAGCTCATGAAATTTTATATTTTTATTTATATTCATATTTATATTTGTATTTATTTTATATTTATATTATTTATATTTATATACAGTTATGTTTACTATGTTATAAGGCAAATAGTTAATAACATGATGCCTTGTGGCTTTTTAACATATCCTCATTGTTAATCAAGCCACCTTTGTCCTTCTGTATTTCCTCCCCTCCACTTACCTACAGTCTTGCTTATGAATCATATCAATGACCAGTACAGAATGGAAAGCATAAAGTACTGTAGTGGCACAAATACCTTTGCCGTAACCAATTGAATTCTAATTGGACTTATACCTCCACTCAACAAGAGTGATACCTTGCCTGGTACTGGAAAACTATATAAGTACTCAGTGATTGTAAAGGCATAGTTATTGAATGAGAATACATAAACAAATTAACTGAACCAGCATAATTCTTGGCAATCTATTCTGTCCTTATACCCACAAATAAGAGTATTCTTCACTCCACATCAAAGAAATTTCTCTGTGCAACAGACTGAGACCAATAAGGAAAACCAAAGGCAATCAACAGGCAGAGTTGAGGATTCCAGTCCCAAATGGATACTTCTACAAACAGCCATACAACAAAGGCTTAGGAAACATTTTGTAAGAGGGTCAGAAGGGTTATAAGGAGCAGTCCTGTTAGGCCACAGAGGAGAGCTTTGCAGCCAGTCCTGAAGATACCTGATAAAACAGGATCAGATGAATGGGGAGGAAGTCCCCCCTATCAGTGGACTTGGCAAGGGGCACGGTGGAGATGAGGGAGGGAGGGAGGGACTGGGAGGGAATGAGGGATTGGGACACGGCTGGGATACAGAGTTAATAAAATGTAACTGATAAGAAAAAAATAAAATTAAATAAAAAAAGAGTCAAAGAATCAAGGAATTATCTGTGAGATTGTATCTCTTAGTAATACCAGAAGCCACACCCATAACGTCTCACTAATATAAATGCCTAAATGTGAATCGAACAAGTATGACAGCAACAATGATGCCAAACTGCACAGGAACTACATGTAGGCAGTGGCCAACCAATGTTTGGTTTAAATTGAGGCTCACTCCACAAGAGAGAGCCTATGTCCTACACTGCCTGGATGGTGAGGAACCAGAGACTGGATAGCCCAGACACCTAGGGTAGAACCAAACATGACTAGTTTAAAAAGATAAAATCAAATAAAATTATTCTGAATGATATTCTGCTGTACTCATAGGTCAGTGCCATGTCAAGTCTTTACTAGAGGGGCCTCCCCTGGCTGCAGATAGGAGCAAGTGCAGAGACCCTCAGCCACACATTATGCAAGAGTATAAATTGGAGGTCTCCCTGGGCCCTTCTCCTTGGAGATTAAGGAACCATATGAAAAAGGGGACAGAAATATTGTAGGAATTAGATATAATGGAGGAGATCAGTAGAACATAACACACCAGATCAACTAATCAGGGCTTACATAGACTGAAAGTGCAAGTAAAGGACCTACATGGCTCTGCACCAGTTCTTCTTTGTTTATGGTATGGCTACTAGCTTGGTGTTCTTGTGAGACTTCTAATACTGAGACCAATATATCTGACTTATTTGCCTGTACTTGAGACTCTTTTTACCATATAGGGTTGCTTTGTTCTGGCTCAATATGAGGGCTTTCAGCTTGTCATATTGCATGGTGTCTTGTCAAGTTTTGTTCTTGTCACTTGGTTGCCTGCTCTTTTCTGAAGAGAAAATGACTGTGGGTGGATCTGTGGGAGAAATAGAGGTGGGAGTAGCTGAGAGGAGTGGAGGAAAGGGAAAATGTGGACAGGGAGTATTGTATAAGAGAAGAACATATTTTTTGTTTGTAATCTGTTTTTTATTAATTACACTTTATTCAATTTGTATCCCCCCATAAGCCCCTCCTTCCTCCCCTCCCAGTCCCAACCTCCCTCCCCCTTCTTCACACATGCCCCTCCCCAAGTCCACTAATAGGGGAGGTCCCCCTCTCCTTCCCTCTGATCTTAGTCTGTCAGATCTCATCAGGAGTGGTTGCATTGTCATTTCTGTGGCCTGGTAAGGCTGCTCCAACACTCAGGGGGGAGGTGATCAAAGAGCAGGCCAATCAGATTATGTCAGAGGCAGTCCCTCTTCCCATTACTATGGGACACACATGGACAACAAACTGCCTTAGGCTACATCTGTGCAGGGGTTCTAGGTTAGCTCCATGCATGGTACTTGGTTGGAGTATGAGTCTCTGGGAAGACCCCTGTGTTCAAATTTTCTGGTTCTGTTGCTCTCCTTGTGGAGTTCCTGTCCTCTCCAGATATTACTTTTTCCCACTTCTTACATAAGATTCCATGCAGACTGCCTAACAGTTGGCCATAAGTCTTAGCATCTGCCTTGATAATTTTCAGGGATGTAGATAACCTGCACAGATGTAGCCCATGGTAGTTCAGTGTCCAAGTGGGTTCCATAGTAATGGGAAGAGGGACTGCCTCTGACATAATATGATTGGCCTGTTCTCTGATCACCTCCCCCTGAGGGGAGAGCAGCCTTACCAGTCCACAGAAGATGACAATGCAACCACTCCTGATGGGATCTGATAGACTAAGCTCAGAAGGAAGGAGAGGGGGACCTCCCCTATCAGTGGACTTGGGGAGGGGCATGCGTAAAGAAGAGGGAGGGAGGATGGGACTGAGAGGGGAGGAGGGAGGGCCTTATGGGGGGATACTAAGTGAATAAACTGTAATTAATAAAATAAATTTAAAAATATAAAAAATGATAAAATTTTATCTGAAGAGTAGTTCAATTGCCAAAATATTCTCTTTTTTAAATTTATTTATTTATTATTTATACAGAGTTCTGCTTACATGTACACCTGCATGACACAAGAGGACACCAGATCTCATTACAGATGGTTGTGAGCCACCATGTGGTTGCTGGGAGTTGAACTCAGGACCTTTGGAAGAGCAGTCAATCCTCTTAACCTCTGAGCCATCTCTCCAGCCCCTAAAATATTCTAATTAAAAGTATGTGCTTGGACTGTCACACTAGAGCCTTCAATTATATAAACCTTCTATATACCAATTAGAAATATATTTGTATTTCAAAAAAGAAATTTTATGCATTCTCTATAGTTTGCAATTACATATGTGCTTTAGAATTTGTCTGTTGATATTCATAATACTTTCTGACATTAAAAGTGACATTCATTGCATCTATTGATTGATTTGTAAAGAATGAGAGATTACAAAAATTGAATCTTAAAATCAGTCAACATGATGCATCTTTTCATCTTCTATAATTTGTCTCTGTGGTGCCTTATAGTCTTTAGTATAGAGGCTATCCATATCTTTTATTTTCTGTAGACCAAAATATTTCAGCTCTGAAGCTATTGTAAATTTTATCTTTACTGTTTTATGTTTCAGTTGTTGTTTCCAATATTTCAGATTTTTAGATTATGTTTTGTAAAAGCACATTTTCAACTCTTTCATAAATGTTAGATGGATAGTAACCTTTATAAGTAGCTGAATGTTTGAAAATAGTCACAATCATATCTCATGACTAATTTATGGTTCAATATTGTTTCAATAAAAATGCTGAAGGCATTTGTAAGATCTGCTTGAATCCATCTTTGCTCATACAGAAACCATGTTACTTTTTGGTAAGAAAATGTTTTTTTAAAGGTCAGAAAGAAGGGGAGGAGGTTCTCCCCTATTAGGGGACCAAAGAAAGGGAATAGGTGGAGAAGAGGGAGAAAAGGGAGGGTGGTGGGATGAGAAGGAGACCAGGGAGGAGGCTACAGCAGGTACACAAAATAAATAAACGTTAATAAATAAGTAAATAAATAAAATTACAAGTAAAAAAGAGAAAATTTTTAATTTTTTCTTTATATTATATACTTCAATTTAAAAGTAAGGTAATTAATTCTGAAAAAGTTTTCATGAATCCTCCATGACACATTCAGCTCTTTTCAAAATCAAGGTTCATGCCTTTCTTCAGGTTTCTTTTTTTTTTTTTTTTTTCCTTTAGAATTTCATTGCCATGGTGTTCTTCGGATAGTAGTCTCAGCACACAGGAGTGTCAAGAGGTTGTTGCAACAAGGTTATTGACCCCACGACTTTGAGGCCAATCTGAACAACAGAGAAAGAATATACAGCTCAAACACTCCATTAATTCTCTGTATTTTATTACTTGTATTACATGTTAATTATGTATTAATATTTTTCCTTTTTTTTCTAAATATTTTCTGTCTATCAAACACTCTCTGCATCTTTGAATGCTTTACATTTGTGGATTTTTTTTCTTCGCAATTGATTCATTATATATCCTGATTGAAGCCTCCTCCCTCAGCTCCTCCAGTCCCAGCCTTCCTACCTCTTCCCCTCATTCCCTTCCCCTAGTCCACTGAAAGGGGAAGTTCACCATTATTACCATCTGCCCAAAGCTTGTTAAGTCTCATCAAGAATGCTTAGATACTCTTCCTCCTTGGTCTTGCAAGGCTGCCTCATCAGGGGTGAGTGACAGGTGAGCAGGCAACTGAGTTCATGATAGAGGCAGCCCCTGCTCCCCTCACTCAGAAATCTACATGGAGACTGCACTGCCAATAGGCCACATCTGAGCAGGGGGGTCTAGGTTCTCTCCGTGAATGGTCCTCATTTGTGCATCAGTCTCTGTAGGGCCCCATGGGCTCAGATATTTAAATTTTGGTAGTCTCCTTATGGGGCTCCTGTCCCCTCCATGTCCCTCTAATCCCACCCCTCTCTTCCTCCATTAGACACCCTGGGCTCTACCCAGAGTTTGGCACTGAGTCTCAGCATCTTCTTCAATCCCCTGTTGGGTGAATACTTTCAGAGCACTCACTGTTGTTGACTCCTATCCTTTTCCCTTTCTTTCACCACTTTTGGTGTCTATCCTGTTTGACATTCTGAATGAAATTTAAGCATCCTCCCTAGAGTTCCTTAGCTTTCTTAGGTCTGTAGATGGCTGTCCTATATTATACAGCTATTGTCCGCTTATTAGTGAGTATTTACCATGCCTGTTTCTCTTTCTGGGTTACCTCACTCAGGACGATCTCTTCTAGTTTCATCCATTTGCCTGCAGGTCTCACGACTTTGTTCTTTTTAATAGCTAAGTAGTATTCCATTGTGTAGATGTACCACAATTTCTGTATCCATTACTCCATTGAGGGACATCTAGGCTGTTTCCAGATTCTGGCTATTACATATAAAGCTGTTATGTACATAGTTGAGCAAATGTCCAGTGAATGTTTTATTTTCATTACAGAATTCTCTTTGTTTTCCTTCTTCTTCTCCTTTCTTTGTATTTTCATATCATTTAACTTCCAAGGACAGAATATTAATCTCTTATTTTCTTTCTTTTTTATTAATGAATTCACTTTGAGTCAGATTGCAGCCCCCTCCCTCCTCTGTTTCCCATTCCTCCTCCTCAACCTCTATTCTCTTCCCACACCTTCTTCTCACAAAAGGGGACCTGTCCTGGCTCATCATGTCTCATCAGGACTAAGCACATCCTCTTCCACTGAGGCTAGACAAGGCAGCACAGCTAGGGAAAAGTGACCCAACAGGAGGCAACCGAGTCCATCTCCTAAACAGCCCCCACTCCATTTGATAAGGGACCCTCTTGAAGACCAAGCTTCCTGTAAGCTACAAATGTGTAGGGGGCTTAGGGCTAGTCATGCTTATTCTTTGGTTGGTGGTTAAGTCTCTGCAAGCTCCCACGGGCCAAGGTTAGTTGACACTGTTGGTCTTCTTATGGAGTTCTTGTCCCCTCTGAGTCCCTCTAACCTTCCTCTAACACTTCCACAAGACTTCTTGAGCTCTACCTAATGTTTGGTTGTGGGTCTCAGCACCTCTTCCATAGCACCTTTATTCATGATAGTGAGAAACTGAAAACAACCTAGATGTCCTTCAACTGAAGAATGAATAAAGAAAATATTAGCTGTATAATATAGGATAATCATACTAAATTCTTCACACTTAAAGAAGCTAAGTAAGAACGTGGACTCTGGGTAAGATGCTTAATCCTCATTCACAAAGACAAATGGAACAGACATCGGAACAAGGTGAAAACAGGAACAGGAAAGGAGCCTACTACCACAGAGGGTCTCTGAAAGATTCCACCCAGCAGGATATTAAAACAGATGCTGAGACTCATAGCCAAACTGTGGACAGAGTGCAATGAATCTTATGAGAGAACGGGGAGATAGAAAGACATGGAAGTGTTGGGATATCCACAAGAAGAGCAACAGAACCCAAAAATCGGTGTCCAGAGGTCTTCTCTGAGACTTATACTCTAACCAATGATCATTCATGGAGATAACCTAGAACCCCTGTACAGATGTAGCCCATGGCAGCTCAGTCTCCAAATGGGCTCCCTAGTAAAGGGAACAAGGACTGTCTCCAACATGAATTCAGTGGCTGGTTCTTTGATCATCTCCTCCTGAAGGGTGGAACAGTCTTACCAGGCTACAGATGAAAACTACAAAAGAGAGCCCTGTTGATACCTGATAGGCTAGGGTCAGATAGAAGGGGAAGAAGTCCTCTCCTATCAGTGGACTGCAAAAAGGGCATGTGAGGAGATGAGGGAGGGAGGGATGGTCGGATTGGGAGGGGTCAAGGGTAGTGACTAAAGCTGGGATACAAGGTGAATAAATAGTAATATTTTTTAAATGTAAAGAAAATATGTACATTTACTCACCAGCATACTGCTCAGCCATTAAAAACAAAGACAATGCAATTTGAAGGCAAATGTATAGTGCTAGAAAATATTGTCTTGAGTGAGGTAATCCAGATCCAGAAATACACACATGGTATATACTCACTCTTAAGTGTGTATTAGCTGTAAAGTACAAGATAATCATGCTACAATCCCCAGATCCAAAGAAGCTAAGGAAAGTGTGGAGGGCTGCTTCTTAAGCTGCTTTGTAATGTTTTCACATTGGCCTTCACCTTGACAGAGAAAACAGGAAGTTTCACCAGGTTTCTTAAAGCTTATCTGTGTGACCTTGGCCCATAACTGCCATAGGGAAACAGTTTTAGAAAAGGACCATATCCGGACAGGTACTCCACAAGGAGAGCAACAGAACAAGAAAATTTGAACGCAGGGAACTTCCCAGAGACTCATACTCCAACCAAGAACTATCTGTGGAGATAACCTAGAACCCTGACAATGCAGCCACTTCTGATGAGAACTGATAGACTAAGATCAGAAAGAAGGAGAGGAGGACCTCCCCTATCAGTGGACTTGGGGAGGGGCATGCATGCAGAAAGGGGGGAGGGTGGGACTGGGAGGGGAGAAGGGAGGGGCTTATGGGGGGATAAAAATGAATAAAGTATAATTAATAAAAGTTAAATAAAAAATTAAAATAAAGGACCATATCCACTATAGGGAAGTAGTTTTTTGAAAGAAGTTAGGCATTTCCAGGAACCTTTTCTTTTTGTATTGATGTGACTTGTTTTTGTTTGCCTATAAAAAATGAACCCTGGAATAAATCCACACTGCTTAAGTCATTATTGGCAGCTCTCTCAAGCCTATCCTGAGTGTAGTGTTATTTGTTTTAATTATTTGAATCCTCACTCCCTACTCAGGTACTGTTTGACTCTGCCTGACTCAGGTACTGTTCAACTCTGCCAGCAGGCTCCAGCAGGAAGACCAAATGGAGGAGGCTTGAATCTCACTCAGAAGAAGAAATAAAATAGACATCAGAAGAAGATGAATAGGTGAGGTGCAGAGGTGAATAAGGATAGGAATCAGGTGTGGGGAGAGTGGTATGGGAGGTGAGATGGCTGGAAGAAAGAAGGGGAACAGACAGGGTGGGCATCTCTGGGATAAGCTGAAGACCTCTGATAGGGTAGGATCTTGGGCGGATACAGGGGTGACCCTAGCTGAGACTCCTAGAAGCAGGGGATATGGAGACTGAAGTGGCCACCTTCTGTTGCCAGGCAGGACTACCAGTGGAGGGAGAGAGACACTAACCCACCCACAAAACTTTTGACCCAAATTTACCCTACCTGCATGATGTGAAATCATAAAGAAGCACGAAGCAGTGGGGGCTGAGTGCCCCATGCTCAGTTTAGTTGGGTGATTTAAAGATTCTGATCCATCCCAGCATGCCCAAGGCAGGGGAGATTCCTGCCTGGCAAGCATCTATTGGTCAAAATGCTACATTTTTAAACGATTGGCTATAGGAAGGTCCCCAGACCATAATGACCTGGTGTCCCACCCTAGGGGGTTGGCCCAGTTTCCTAACAACTGTAACTCTAGTGGGTGGGGAAAGAATGCAGTGAGGCGGTCCTTCCCCTCAGGGCATTACTGGACTTCTCCACCCACCTAGTTCAGGTCTTAATTAATAATAGCTGCTAATTTTTAATCTTTGGGTCTCTCAGTTCCCCCTTTCCCACGATCATTTGAAGACCCAATTTTGGGTCTTCCAGATATGACCCCTTGTATTCTATAGATTTACCTTTTTATAATGGGATTTGAGTACCATTAGTGTATTGCTTTTAAGCATTTCTTTATGAAAGCCTTTAAGCAATTGGAAAATACAAGGCCCAAAGATAAAAAAAAAAATCAAAATGAGTAAGGGTCTCTTCAGGATGGATATAAGGGTAGTAAGCTAAGAAGAACTATTATCCTTTCTCTCTAGAGTCTCTCTAGGCATTTAGCCCAGTTGCTGCAATATTAGTTTCCATTTCAGCTAAGCAGATGACCAAGATAATAGCTAATGCCAGGGAGCCAGCCCCTTTTGACTTACCATTTCATCCTGCTAGGTGGGATTTGGGCGAAGATCCATCTTCTGGAGCTTCTTCAATTCTGACCATTGGACCGTTGGCATCAGGGGATAGGGAGGCTGAAATGCCAGTCAAAGGCTGGGCAATGGGGCAGTCCCAAGCATCTGGTTAGTTGATCTACCCGAAGAGGCAGGGAGCAACCATGTCAATTTCCAGGAAGTCCATATTTCAGCTTGCAGTCCATAGCTGATCCTGGAACAGAGTCAAAGAGGTAAAAATCTGCTGAGACAAATTCAGACTGGAGACAGAAGTTAAAATTCGTCTATTAAATGGGAAAGACCAGGGAAAATCTTATCTGTGATCCTTCTGCACTATGCCAGATCCAGGTCACATCCTGAAACTCATATGAAGTTTTTCTTGGTATGCAAAAGGAAATACATATTCAGTAAATCTAATATAACGTTCTGAGAGTAACAAGTAAAACTACATCCCACTGAATGAGTATCAGTTAGCTGTTTGTTTTATAACCTTTATAAACCACTTAAGTGTGTCCACAGTAACACTTCTTCTGTGGGCATAGCTGTTGGTAATCAGCCACGAATGGAGTTTGGCCATTTTTCGTACACTCAGCATCTACTTTTAGCACCCCATATTCATGTTCACACTGGAAAGTTAGGCAGAAATACATTACTGGCTTTAGTGTTAAACCCTGGATGCTTGGATTTTTCTTTATAAAGTAACTAAGAGGAATAGGTTTAAGATATTCCTGTGTCAAAGTCTACCCAGAAATGGCAGCTATTAAGAATACCATACTAAAAGCTATGAATTTTGGGTCAGATATACACATTAAACAGGTGTTTTTAGCATGATGAGAAACACCTTTAAGTCTATCTCTAGAAGACAACCAAAGGAAATTAAAATCTCAAGCTGGCGACTGAACAATAAGTAGTCAGTGCTCCATCAACTTATCAGAACTCTATTGATTAATGCCAAAACTCTGAATTTCTGAAAACTTATAAGCACAACAGTAGCAAGGGGGGTATATAAAGTATCTCCCATTTTTAATATGTTTTAAAATATTTTTATATCATTATAAGTTATATTTATATGCCTTAAATCATTTACTTAAGACTCTCTAATCCTTTTTGCATTTATTAACCCTGAAACATTTTTCCAGACCAAATAACATTCTAGATTTTTATGATCTAAACTTTCATATTCTCAGACCCTACATAAGCTTCATATTTTTTTTATCAATTTATCTTAAGATACAGGCAACTAACATGAGTCCTGTGAGCAAGGCAAACCATTTTTTCTATCTAAATAAGAGAGCTAGTACCTAGTATTTATAACTAGCTAATGAACTGATCGATGAGGTAACAGTGGATCTAATTGTCTGCTCTTTAGCTGCAAAGTTACCATAAGCTTAGCCTAGCCGTCAAAGTGATCAGAGACCTGAAAAGGATGAATTATAAGATATATAAATATACTAATCCATGTGCCAATCAAAATGACAGAGATGACTAGTTAGTCCATCACCTAGGCAGTGTCCCTGGCTCCTGTGGTCTCATGACATCATGAGCAGAGGCAGTCCAGCTAGGCACAAATGAGAGACTGCTTCTGTGGAAAGAGGAACATGAGAGATTGACCTCACCTTGCCTCTCGCAATGTGAAACAATGGCTCTCCAGGTGTCCATGGTTTGTCCACAGTTTAGGCTAGGCCCTAGCAGTGGGCCCGTTGAGACAGTAATGCCCAGTGCATACCACAATCCAGATTTGCAGTCATCTCTTGTTGTGCCCAAATCTTCTCAAAGACCTTGGGGGAGCTACTGCTAAGGTTTTGGGACTCTGTCACAACAAGCTTACACATGTTAAAATGCCATATTCATCAGATCTCTGACAAGCCTGAGGGCCAGCATATCTGAGTTACTCTTTGTTTTTATTATCTGCTCTAAACTGTGTCCTATAAAATAGAATGCTATAATCTCTAATTCTGGCATATTTCTAAGATGCATGTTTTAGAATTGCAATTTTAAGTAGCCTAGGCTTAACCTTAAAAAAAAAAAAAACTAAACAAAGAGACTAGGTAAGGCTCAACTGCAGTATTTAGCATAACTTTAAATCTGCTCTTTCTGAATTAAAATTAAAGCAAACATTTTAATCAGATACAGTTTATAAAGAGGCTAGGAAATCTTGCTGATCCTACCACTTGCATTAAAATTGAACAACAAAAGCTTTGCACTTAGCACTAATCAGAGGAATGAACTGATAGACCTAAACAAAGATGGTTGAAAACTCATGGCTCCACCCTCTTTGTCCCTGAACCATCATGGCGGCTAGCCATGTGTTAGCACAGGCTGTGACTGACAATACCAAACATAGCCATTAAGTGTTTCTGATGGTGTTGTTACCTCCCATAACCAAAATACTAATTGTGATCAAATAAATTTTAGAACCAACTGCATAACAGAATAATACAGAACAATTTTAAACTGTACCAACAATTCTGGCCACACCAAACCTATCAGCCAGAATTCTTTCCCTTAAAAAGCGCATAAGAAAACATTTTGCAATAAAGAATCACCAGCCTTTTAAATGAAGTACAACATATTTTTAAATATAGTTCTTTCTCAAATCATATTTACCCTCTGGCTTTTTATACATACAAAAACCTTCTGCAACATTCTATATACCTTCAGGTTCCTAGCTTCTTTCTTCTGGCTTAACCAGACATTCTTACTTTAGACAAGCTATTTTTTTCTTTAATATCTCTTGCTCTCTCTCTTGTTTTTTAGAAAACATAAAAACTCTCATCAAAATCCTTTCCATCCTGACATGATCCTGCTGGAGCCCAGGGTCCACGATTTGCTTTATATAGGCAAAGCAAAAACAAGTTACATTAATACAAAAAGAAGTTCTGAAACTACCTTTTTTTTTTCTAAAATTACTTCCCTGTAGCAGACAAGATGGTCCAAGGTCACATAAACAAACTCTAAGGAACCTAGAACAAGTTTTAAGGAACTTGGTGAAACTTCCTCTTTTCTGTCTCAAGGTGAAGACCAGGGTGGGAACATGTTTTTCCATAAACAAAGCAGCTTAACAAGCAAACAGCTTTCTACAAGATACATTGTAAAACTGCAATTTTCTCAGTTATCGAAAACCATATAGCTTAGTTTCATTTAGCAAAATAAATAAATACCAACATTTTTGTTCTCCCCCAAAGGATCAAGAAACTATTTCAAATTTTCTGTTAGACTACCCAAGATCATTGTCATACTCAAATGCCTGATAAACTTTAAACATTTTATAGCCTTAAACATTTTCTAAAACCTGTTTTTGCAATATCAAAATAAAGTGCCCCTTTTGTAGAAGAGAAGTCACAAAGCATAACCATAATTTTAAAAGTCAAAACCAGATTTTAAAACCAGAATTTACCAGTAAGAACAATCCAATCTCTAAAGCCAATACCAATTTAAATTAACCCATCCTTTTAATCTAGAAGGAAACATGTGGCTACCAAGATGGTGGTCACAGGTCACATTACATTTCATGAGGCTTATTTCAAGATAGTAGTCAAATTTCACGTGGTGATTTTAAGATGGTGGAGTCATACCACGTGGCAACCTATATTGTTGACTTTAAACATATGCATTTATAAACATTATAAACACATAGGCACACATATACATTTTAAACAAGTTTGAATTTAACCTTTAAACATACCCAATCATTTTTGATCATATTAACCATGACCTACAGAGCATAAGATTAGTCAAAGACGAACATGAAGGCCTTACATTAAAAAAACAAACAAATACTGCACAGACATTGAGACAGAAAAAAAAAAAACACTCACAAGCTGGCCAAATTTCCAGGAACCAAAACTGATTCTTCTGAGGCAGGCTCAACATACTGATTCCTCCTGCTCCTGCACCCCAATGGGTGCAGAAAGTATGGGCCCTGCTGCCCCAGGGAACACCAAGAGTGGGCTATTGCCCCAGGAGACACCTAGTGGTGCTCACTAGGACTAGGTAGTCTGGGCCTGTGAGAGCAGGCCTTCCGACCTTACAGTGTGGAGGGGTGACTATGCCTTGCCCCTGAGGCAGGAGTGCAAGGTCAGCGGTACTTCGCCATGTTGGACAAGGTCACTGTGCTACACCATGTTGGAAGTGTGTCTGGTAAAGGTCTAACAATTTCACTCCCAACAGATACACACAAAAACAAAACAAAACAGACTAGACAGATTACCCACCAAAATACTGATGAAGCCAGAGAAGTCCCTCTGAACTTCAGCAGCTGTGACCACCAGAGCATCCAACTTGATCATGTCTTGCTACCCAGATACTGACAACCCCAAGCTCTGAGGAATTTTCAGAATAGAGAACAGAAAGTACTGCACACACAGACATTGCATAGAGACATTTAGACATTTAAGGCCGGCATAAAAATCTCCGGGTCAGGTTCCTGGAGTCTTGGGATCCCGGACAAGCCCCCCAAAGTTCTGCCCAGTTCACGAACTCCAAAAGACCAGGAATTACTAGATTGCACTGTAAATACATGAGGTTCTTTTTATTGTAAATTACAAGCTGCAGCTTGGGCCCAAACCCTCCACCGCCAAAGCAGTAGGGGCTGAGTGCCCCATGCTCAGGTTAGTTGGGTGATTTAAAGATTCTGGTCCATCCCAGCATGCCCAAGGCAGGGGAGATTCCTGCCTGGCAAGCATCTGTTGGTCAAAATGCTACATTTTGAAATGATTGGCTATAGGAAGGTCCCCAGACCATAATGACCTGGTGTCCCTCATTAGGGGATGGGCTAGTTTCCTAACAACTGTAACTCTAGTAGGTGGGGAAAGAATGCAGTGAGGCAGTCCTTTCTCTTAGGGCATTACTGGACTTCTCCACCCACCTAGTTCAGGTCTTAATTAATAATAGCTGCTAATTTTTAATCTTTGGGTGTCTCAGTTTCTAGTATTACTGTTGCATTTGTAATTATGCATAAAGAAGTTATTTTTCTTAGGTAAATAATTGAGATTGGTTTTCTTCCATTTCTGAATTGATGTTATCTCCAAAAATCGTCTGAAATAAGTGTGTATTTGTGTGTGTCACAGGTAAAATTTACAGTACACAGGTCTTACACTAATGGCAAAGAAGAAAGTTCTTTGTCTTTTCAACACTCACACCATGAACCTTAACTTTCCATAGTGGAAATTAACTAGAAATTAAAATTTAAATTTTATCCTACAGACATATGCATATTTTACACATAAATTTGTTGCTTAAAATAATTAAAGTTCATTATTTGCAAATAAATCTTCACTCACCATTATTTACAGCCCCTACCTAGTTCTAATTTTCACAAAATTAAAGCCAATTTTCAGAACTCTGTGGTTTTGTCCACAAGAAGTAAATATTCCAAAATCTGCTTTTGTCTTATCCTTTGTTAGGTTCTGGTTCTATAGTCTCCCTGATTTATTCAGTAAGAGAACTAAAATCATCAACTTTTATTCTTTAAGTTTCAGAAACTCCCTAAAAGCTTTCCATTATCATATCTCTATATGAAGATGAATGTTTCCTGTGCACATATTTCTATATTCATGATTTTTTATTTTATTTCAATGGGCATTCAGTTAGTAATCAAGGTAAACATGTAGTGAATTTACCAGAAACCTTAATTATGTGTTTTTAAATATATAAGACAAACTATATAGTAAAGAATGAACTCAGAGTCTGGAAAAGTAAAAACAATAAATATTTTATATGAAAAATGAGGAGAGAATCTCCAGTGCTGAATCCATAATTCGAGAAATCAATACATCTTTCAAAAAAGACATAAAATCCAAAAAGGTGCTGACAGAAAACATCCAAGAAACCAATGACACCATGAAAAGACAAAACCTAAAAATAATAGGAATAGACAAAAAAGAAGATACCAGGCTCCAAGTTTCAGAAGGTATTTTCAAGAAAATCATAGAGAAAAAAAAATCCCAACTTAAAGTAAGAGATGTCTGTAAACATAAAAGAGGCCTTCAGAACAGCAAATAAACTAGACCAGAAAAGAAACTCCCCACATCACATAAAGGTCAACACTCTAAATCTACAAAACAAAGAAAAAAATATGAAGAACAGCAAGGGATAAAGGCCAAGTAACATGAAGAGGTAGAATATCAGAATCATTCCAGACTTCTCAACAGTAACTATGAAAGCCAGAAGGGCCTGGGCAAATGTCATGCAGACTCTAAGAGACCACAGATGCCAACCCAGGCTACTATACCCTGCAAAGCTTTCAGTCAACATAGACGGAGAAAACAAAATATTCCATGACAAACCTAAACTTAATATCTACACAGAAACCCAGCCCTACAGAAGATACTAGAAGGTAAACTGCAATCTAACAAAATCAACTACACCAAACAAAACACAGATGTGGATACCCTCACAACAAAAAAATTAAAGAAACAAGCACAGAAACACAGTATCACCACCAACTCCACAATAAAAGGAACTGACATTCATTGGTCACTATTATCTGTCAACATCAACAAAATCAACTCTCCAATAAAAAGACAAAGACTAACAGCTTGGGTGATATAACAGTATTCAACATTCTGCTGCATCAAAGAAACACACCCCTGCAACAATGATAAACACTCCCTCAGAGTAAAGTGCTAGAAAAGGATTTTCAGAGTCTGGGAAAATATGAACAATAAATAAATATATATATATGGCTAATATCTTTGTATTATTTGGCATTTTAAAAGAGAATTTTAGGAAAAGAATTTTCTTGGGTAATGTGTAGCTCCAAGAGAGAAAAAAAGCTTGGTTTTTGTACTTATTGTATACTAAGTAGTATTCTACATTATTTTGTTTATATTAGCTTATTTTATTCTAAAAATAAACTTATGAGATGAATATTATTATCACTATTACTTAGCATATGGATAAATAAAGCAGAAAAAAAGAAAATAGTTTGCCAAGGACCCTCAGATAATAAGTTGGTAGTGCTAAAACTTGAAACTCATGGAGTTTGTTAATAGATTATAGAATTTAAAATGGGCTAAGAATATACTCAAAAACTTACAGAAAACTATCAAAAGTATATAAAACACAGTTATATTAAAATGTTTTTCTCATAATCAAATAATTACAAATTTAAAAAACACCACACTATTATAATATACAAATTATCAAGAATTATGAATGGTAAAAATGCCAGTAAAATACAAAATTATTCCACTCATTTACTTATAAAACACTAATAATATAACCATGCTAATGAAAGTAAATTAGTAAAATATTCATTAACTAATTCACACATTTGAAATTAAACTCATCATCAGCCTTTCTGTAGCCACAGCATGCTACATAATGTTTGAGACTATGCTAATAAAGTATCAATGATAAACTACTTATCTAGAAAATTACATTTGTCAATAAACAACTGGTATATTTTATTTCATTTTTAAATTAATTTATTTTTATGAATTACAGTTTATTCACTCTGTATCACAGCTGTAAGCCCCTACCTCATCTCCTCCCAATCCCACCCTTCCTAATTTTCTCCTATGTCCTCTCCAATCCACGGAGAGGGGAAGTCCTCCTACCCTTCTCTCTGACCTTAGCCTTTCAGGTCCCTTCAGGATTGGCTGCATTGTCATCATCTGTGGCCTGGTAAGACTGTTCCCCCCTCAGGGGGAGGTGATCAAAGAGCCAGCCACTGAGTTCATGTCAGAGACAGTCCCTGTTCCTATATGAGGAATCCCAGTTGTAAACTTAGCTGCCCTGGGCGACATCTGTGCAGGGGTTCTAGGTTATATCCATGCATTGTTCTTATTTGGAGTGTCAGTCTCAGAAAAGACCTCTGGGCCCAGACTTTTTTGTTTCTGTTTTTCTCCTTGTGAAGTTCCTGTCCCCTCCAGGTCTTTCTATTTCCCCCTTCTTTCATAAGATTCCCTGAACTCTGGCCAAAGTTTGGCTATGGGTCTTAGCATGTTTTGATACCTTGCTGAGTAGAGTTCCTCAAAGGACTTCTGTGGTAGGCTCCCCTCCTGTTCCCTGAACAACTGGCATTTTAAAACAGAATTCTAGGAAAAGAATTATCTTGGTTAATGTGTAGCTCCAAGATAGAAAACAGCTTGGCTTGGCAGGTCTGATCAATTTCAAAAGATTTGTTTTTACTGAGGAAAGGGACAGAGATGCACAATATTTTTTTTTTTTAGGAATTTAAGTTACATTTTAAAACATTGAAAATTATATTTGTTTAATAACCACTTATGAGTGAGTATATACCATGTGTGTCTCTCTGCTTCTGGGTTATCTCCCTCAAGATGATCTTTTCTAGTTCCCACCATTTGCCTACAAATTTCATTATTTCCTTGCTTTTAATTCCTGAATAGTATTCCAGTGTGTAAATATACCACAATTTCTGCATCTGTTCCTCTTTTGAGGGACATCTAAGAGAACTGCTATGAACATGTTCGAGCAAATGTCTTTGTTGCATAGTTGAGCATATTTTAGGAGTGGTATAGCTGGATCCTGAGGTAGTGCTATTCCTAATTTTCTGAGAAAGTGCCTGATTGATTTCCAGGCAGGAATACCCCTGGTTTGGGCATCCTGGGAGGGACCGGAATCTTTAAATCACCCAACTAACCCGAGCACGAGGTTCCAGGGGTTCTCACTGCTTCAGCGGTGGGGGGTGTGAGCCCAAGCTGCAGCTTGTAATAATTTGTAATAAAAAGATCCTCATGTGTTTTGCAATGGACTCGACTCCTGGTGGAGGTCTTTTGGGGTATTGCGATTCAGGCATAACACTCTCAAATCTTTCTCTGATTTGTTATTTGGTCTTAGCTTCAATTACACATCACTTGTAAACATGAGTGTTTCCTTCTACAATCTAACTTTACCTTCACCTTCATTGTTTGGGATTAAATGTCTATACTACATGTATCTCTATTCTAGCCAGATCATATAGGCCTAGAAGGTTTTTGGATATGATCAGAGCAGCCATGTGGCTGGAGTAGAATTCATCTTCATCTTTATTAAAGTAATCTTAGGCAAATAGAATAAAGAAAAAAAAAACCATCATATTACCTGACTTCAAAATTTTCTACAATGCAGGAGGAAACAAAATAGAATGGTATTAATATAAATACAATAGCCAATTGAGTAAGTAGGTAGGGGTCTGATAAAAAAAAAAAAACATACAAGTTTTCAGTCAATTGGTTTTCTAGAAAGTTATAAAAAACTATACAGTTGAATAAAACAGGTCATTTCAATGAATGATTATAAGTGTTAAAATGCTAAGTAAAGATTTAAGTGCCATGTCTCATTCTACATACAAAATTTAGCTGAAAATGAGCTGAACACTTCCATGCACAGAGAGGAACTAGACTCCTTTCTCAAATGTAGCCCACAGACAGTTTAGTCTCCATGTTGGTTCCCTATAAAGGGGAGAAGAGACTGTCTCTGACATGTATTCAATTACCTGCTCCTTGATCACTTCTCTCTGGTGACTTGACCTAACCATCCCACAGAGGGAAAGGATCCAGACAGTCATGATAGGACCTGATAGGCAAGGGTTGGACAGTAGGGGAGGAGGACTTCCCTTATCAGTGGAATAGGGCAGAGAGATAAGGGAGGAAGAGGGAAGAAGTGTGGGACCGGAGGTGATGCAGGAGAGAGTTACAACTGGAATATGCAGTGAATAAAGTGTAAAAACAAAATAAAATGATAATTTAAAAAAGTAATCCTTTTGGAAAAATATAAAAGTGTGCAATGTTGCTTTAATAGCATGGAACATCCAAGTTTTTAAACTATTTTTCTCTATGTAATCTGAAGTCTATGCATTACCAGACAGTAATAATGGTGTTGGCTGTATACCTGAAAGCCATGGATATACTCCAGTAGTTACATGAATACCTTCATGGTTGTCTAGTTTTAGTTTTGAGCAACTAAATGTGGAACAGTAAGCAACACAAAGTCCATTTAGTGTCTTTCACACGTGTGCTTAAGTACGGCCACACATATTTAAATGGTTAAAAATTAGACTTCTTTTCCAAAGTAGAAGATTTTTTTTCTTGTTTCTTTCTCTAGTCCTCCAGCACAATGTTAAACTGAAGTGGTTACATCTTTCCTCTCAGAGTAAAATGCTGTTGTATATATTGAACCAACTGAACTGTTATAAGGGCCACCCCAGGCACGAATATCACACACTCCCACCAATCTTACACAGTGTTTGATAGTTTTTCTTTTTTCAATAACAGTTTTTATTTTATCTTATGCTTCTCCTTATTTATAGAACTCTGAAATTGGGGTTTTTCACAATTCATCCATTTTTACTATTTACTTTTTTATAAAAATTTTTTCTCAGATGTTTAAGTCAACTATATTATAAGTACTCCAACCCTCTAAGCTGTTTTTCTTCTCAGCAATGATAATAGGTAAACTCACTGCCAGTTTTAGGGATGCATGGGAAGAACAAAACAGAAAGCAAAAACGACAGACAACAAAAATCTAAGCCAAACAATATACATGTCTTCTACTCCTTATGAACTCGTATAAGCTAGTTTTGTTGTCACACAGCCTATCATTTCACAGGACTCCTAGAGTCAACATTAATTTCACAGAAACATCAAATGGTATTTTTGTTTGTTTGTTTCTATGTCTGGTGGAATTTCTATGTTTAGCTCATGTTAGGAATATAGTAATTGAGAGACGTTTAACATCCTGTAAAAAATTAGATCTTGTGACTATTTGGATGTTCTGTTTATTTTATTTTGCTTATCCAACTTATTGACACCAGCCTATTATCTTATTCTTGGATGATTCTATCTATATCTTACTCAACTTTCATGCTGTCGATAGTTGCTCTTTCAACATATATTAAGTACTTGTAAGAGATTACTTATACTAAAATTCTTCTTTCCAGATGCCATTGTTACAGAAAGTTTTAAAAGAGAGAGATGCTCAATCTATGTTGGAATGTTTTCAATCTCTCAAAACACAGAAATTATTGTAGGTTTAACTAATTATTGCTCCCCATTTCTTTTTCAGGTGAGTAATCATTGTAGAAATTTCAGTACTTAATTTCCACATCCAGAGACAATGAAATGTTATGTTATTTTTCATAAGTAACTAGGTAGCATTTATTCACTTTGTTTCCTGATTTTTGCAAAGAGATAGAATATACATGAATTTATTATTAAGAAGATATGATTTTTAAAGATAAATATATCTAAGTTAGGGAGAATGAGTTGCTTATAACAGACTTTAAGTTATAAGGATTTTAGTGATAAAATCAGAAGTGACAGTTTATGTGACTAGAGGACTTAAAAATATTGACAACATAGTCTGGAAGGAAAATATTATGGCAGGAAATAATAGCAAATAATTAAGCACATACAATTCTAGAATCTAGATTTAGTATTCAATTACACAGAAAGGCAAAAATAATTTATAGAGACTGTAAAATTAGAAAATATTGTACGCAAAAATCATTATCCAAACATCCTGGACTAGTGAAAATATTCTTCTTCTTGGTTCTGTGTCATTTCTTATTATGGTCTAAAGTTTCATTCAGGTTCTAAAAATACTTATTGATTTCCTCATATTTCAGACTTAGTCTAATGTTATATACCAGCATTACACAATCTTGTTTTAATAGAGCTTATATCCTATCAGGATGATATAACATTGAAAGTTAACATAGATTACATGGCACATTATGTGTAAAAATAATATCTGAGATGAGGAGAATAACAATATTGTAAGATATGCCCAACTTCATAAAGATATGATATAATATGACTAACATGACATTTCAATGAAATAGAAGGGAGAAAAATTTCTGGAACCTGGTGAAAGAACACTGCAGATAGAAAAATTACAACTACAAAGTACCTGAGGTTACCAGGATATATGTCTCACACATTTTTGAGGGAAAGCAAAGGATCAGAATACCTGAGAAAGGAAAAAAAATAGCTCGCTGAACACATAGGTACCAATGGGGGTGGAGGGAATTAAAGAGACTCATGTTGGTAAATTTATACAGAATTTTGGCTTTTCACTTGAATGAGATAAGTAATCAGTAACTAGATTTGAGAAAAAAAATGCAATCTGAATTAACAGTTTAGCATATTTGTTTGGGTTTCTATATTGAAAACAGACCTTTTGGTGGGTACGACAAAGCTGGAAGGAGAGTTGTGAAGTAATAGGTTGTTCCAGTAATCCGTAATTTGGCTCATCTTGACATTTGACAGCTGTGAATAGAGAAGTTATCAGATTTTAGATATAATCTAAACATGTAATGTAATACATTTTCAAAAACAACTATGGTGCATAAATATATATGTGATACAATTGGTAGCTCCATGGAATCCAGGATGTATAAATGATGAAAGAAAACAGAAAGAATGAATTTAAAACAGGAGAAATTAGGCACTTAATTTCAGGATATTTGTAAAACACAATTTTATGTTTCTTCAAAACTAAAATCCTTTTCTCCTACAATAAAATTCAAACCTCTTAGCCTAGTAGAGAAAGTTCTGAACTACATAATTTTTTTTACATAGTTTTACTTTACTTTTAGGATTAGTCATTCAATAATATCTTAATAAAGACTTTACAATTTCATTATTAAAAAATAGTGATTTGGACAGTGTTTGTTGTCACTGGAAAGGGCTTCTTCCTCCATTATTATTTCTCCTTAGGGTTATCATAATTTTTAATCTGGATGAGAATCAGACTTTTATTTTTAGTACACATTGTAATTAAATGTTGGTGATCTTTAAATACTAATCATATTTAAAGAAGCATTGACTTAGATTTACATATATATACTGACATGTATATGTTGATTTATAGTAAATATACAATAAATACATGATGTAGGTTAAAATATCCTCTGCAAAGCTTTCCTCACTTCCATCAGGCAAAGCTAATCAATGAGTTCTCTGTACCTCTATACACCAACCGAGTCTATGACTACCCAAACAAGTGTTTCATTATTTAGTTCATAATTCACAATATGACCCCCACAAGGACTACACTATGATTTATTCACAATTACACTCTCTACCTCTTAAAATAGCAAACAAATACTTGTTTAATTCTGAATTAAAAAAAAATATAATGGTCAAGCACTTATTGTGATTATTTAGAATCCCATAATTGGAATAAAAGTTATATATTAGGCACTGAACAATTCAAAGCTACATGTGAAATTAAAAAGTTGTATGGGAAAGATAGAACAAACATGCTGATACCCTATTTTCCTCAACAATTTTTTTGTATTTTGAGGATAAAATCTCTATCCATGATGCATAGTAATGTATGATAAAAAAAAAAAAAACAGTCTTCCATTGTGCTGCAAGAAAGATTTTCCTCCCGTATCTCCAATGCCATGGATCAAAAAATGATAAACAAGGAATAAGTATAATTTTGCCTCCAGCTATTCATAAGCTGTTTTTGAGTTAGACATAAACTATGTAAATGAATGAATTGTTCCATAAAATCCAAAGGACTGGGTATTTGGAGTTTTGCCAGGGACATTTTCTAAGTTGATGGCTCAGATACTAAAATCCATTGATGCCAGACTGATTCTAAGATGTTTAAAAAGGCTGTCTTGATTCAATATGTCACATTTAATGGCTCAGAATAAATTTCTATGGATTTCTTTATGTTTCTTACTTGTATTTCTCATTAGAAATTTGTATGTGCTGACTTTTGTACTCTCCCAAGCAGATTCATGTGCGGAAATTCTAACCTTCTAGTACCTGATAATATGACTGAATTTGAATAGTGTTCTTAAAAAGGTAATTAAGGTTAAATTAGGTCATTATAGTAAGCCATAATGTAAAGTAATCATATCTTCATAGGAAGAGAAGAATGCAGAATAAAAAAAAAAAAAAAGGAAGACCATATAAAGAAAGAGGAAAAATATTGGCCTCTACTTCGAGCAGAAAGAAGTCTCAGAATGAAACCAATCCTCCCAACACCTTAATTTTGGACTTTCTGCTACTGTAATTGTGACAATATAATTTTCTGTTTAAGTAATCTATACTGTGGTGCTTTAATCTGTTACATTTACCAAACCATTGTGGAAAGTGGGATTCTAATTCATTCTTTACCTAGAGAGAATATAGCCCCTAGAATATTTATTTATTTATTTTTATTTCTATTATAATCATAGTTATATAGTTATCATTTTACATGGAGTTATTAAAATATTTGTTTATTATCATTATTAATTAAAGTTAAAATGGTTTCCTACAAGATTAACTAAAAAATCAGTAATCCTTTTACATACAAATGAGAGACTGAGAAAGAAATCAAAGAAATAACACTTCTAACAATAGCCTCAATAAGTTAAAATATCTTTAGGTAACTAAAACCTGTATGAAAAGAACTTGAAGTCTTGTAAGAAAGATACTGGAGAAGATATCAGAAGATGGAAAGCTCTCCAGTGCTCATGGATTAGTAGAATTAACATAGCTAAAACAAAACAAAACAAAACAAAACAAAACTGTTACCAGAAACAATCCATAGATTCAGTGCAATCTCCATAAAAAATTCCAACAGAATTATTTACAGGCCTTGAGATAATACTCAACTTTATATGGAGAATTGTTCCATACAATTCTCTACATATAAGATTTCAAATGTTTTCAACAATTCTGTGACCTAAAACCTCAAGTTGAAAACAAACATACTATGGGGGGGATCCAAGATAGTGGCGCTCGCTGGGAGACTATCTGACCAGCAGCACAGAAGGATCTGCACAGTGACCAGCAGACAGAACTCTGGGCCCCAAAACACCAGCAATTGTGTTTCCCAGGTGAGAGGAAACCCCACAGTGTGGGATTCAATCAGCTTCAGATCACTCAGCTAAACCGCAGAACAGTTTCCAGGTCCTGCCAGGTGCTCTGTGGCCAGCCCAGAGCCACAAACAACTGGCGTGCTCTGATCACTGTCCCAGACTAAACTGTGACCCCACAACACCAGAGACTAGGATTTCCAGTTGAGAAAAAACCCACGATGCAGGAAGTGATCTGGACAGAACTTAGGTCACCCAGACAATCCCTGGAAAAAGGCCCGGGTCCAGCAGGTACCCAGGCACCAGCCCAAAGTGGGGTGCTTAAACGCCAGCACAGAGTCCTGCCTACCTGCCCAACTCACTATCCCAGACAGAACTGAGGGCCCCAGGTCACCAGAGATGGAGATTCTCTGTTGGGTGAAAGCTCACAGTGAGGGGAAGAGCAGGTCTGATCTTGGAGTACTCAGCCGACACCCCCCGCCCATCATCTCCAAAAAATTTCTGAGCAAAAGTCCCAGGTTGTTGCAAACACCCAGGTGCCAAGGCTCCCAGTCGCCTAGTTACCCAGTCACCAGCAAGATGGAGCCACATGCCTGTGCTTGCTTGCTCTACTCTTCATCCCAGAAAGATCTGCAGACCCCTAAACACCAGAGACTCAGGGAAAACATCTGTTCCAACCCTCAGGACATCTAGTTCCAGAAAAGATCCTGGGTCCCCACAGGCCCTAAGCTTTGGCCTTTTCCTCCACACATGAGTGCTGTGCTCACCTGACACTGATTACAGCTAGGGTACTGTGTTGTAGCAATCTATTAATATTTACTATTGATACATCTTCTGGTAATGGTGTTGTTAATCCTAAACAGCTGTATAACCAAATCACCACACAGAGACTGGGTTTATTTAGTTAATCTAGAACACAATGCTGGGCAATAGTTACTCCCTCATAAACCTCCAAGCCCTCATAGTTTCCTAACATTTAGATTTTACCCATTATACTTGTTTTTTGTGAAATATTATGTCCAGTCCATCTCCACGTAGTTCCAAGATCTGTCCTCCAGCTCTCTCTCCTAGCTCCATCTCGCCCCTTCTCCTCATACTCATTTCCTGCCCTCTGGCTCTTCCCCTCTTTCCTGGCCTCTGGTTCCTCCCTTTGCACAACATTGTGGCTAGTTGTTTTATTTTGGCCTGTTTATACACATTTGAGACAGGATGTTTAGAATAAGTATTACAATGCAATATCCGGATTGAAACCAGACTGCATGTGTGTGTGTTGGGGGGGAAATCAGCATTTGAAGGAACAGGGGTAAGGTGCGTATATTTCAAAAGACCATTATACCAACAGTACTGGGGCACACAGCTTCAACCTCAGACCTACAAAAGCCTGAGAGTGATTGCAGTAACCCTCAGATACTGCTCCAAGGTGTGACCAGTTATTTAGCTAAACTGATGAAACCACGGGCCTCTGTGGTGCTTCACAAGGGCTGCACCCAGCAAGGTCAGCTTAACAGTAGCAGCTGCAGCTCAATAAATTCAGAGAAAGAAACCCAGATGGCAGCAGGACAACCATCTCCAGGACTTCTCTTGATGAGAAGAGAGCCTTCCTGAACCACCACAGTAACGACACAGGTCCATATGCATGAGCTAAACAGTGACAATTCCTGAAAAGTACCACCATTCAGTTGACCATACTAAAAAAGCTGAGGAGATCTCCTTCAGAACCCTGCCAAGGTGATTCTCCTACCTCAGGACTCCAGCAGGCACCAGAAAGTAACAGACAACACCTGAGACAGACAAACGGGTAGAGACTAGGGAAAAAGTACAACCAACAAAGGCAAAGCAATATAGCATTCCCAGAACCCAGGTATCCAGGGGCAAGTAATCCTGGACACCCTAACATAAGTGAAATTCAAGAAGATGACCTTATATCTATGCTTCTGAACAGGTTAATGGAGAAAAAAATTAAATGTGTAAAGAATTAGAGGAAGATAAAAATCAAACAGATTATGGCCATCCGTAAAAAAATACAGGAAGATGCAGCATTACAGAAAATACTAGAAGGAAAAATACAACCCAAGAAAACTACTTTCAAGAAAACACAGGAACTAAATAACCTCACTACAGCAAAACTAAAAGTAGCTAAGCACACAAACACCACAAACACACTACTGCAGCCAACATCAATATCAAAGGATCTAACAGCCACTGGTCATTAATCCCTCTCAACAACAGTGGACTCAATTCTCCAATGAAAAGACACAGACTAATAGAAAGGATGCATAAACAACACCCAACAATCTGTTGCATACAGGAAACACACCTGAGTCACAAAGATAGACATTATCTGAGAGTAAAGGGATGGAAGACAGTTTTCCAAGCAAATGGACCCAGGTAGCAAGCAGGAGTAGCCATTTCAATATCTAATAAAAGATATTTTCAACCAAAATTAATCAAAAGAGGTGGGGAAGGAAACTTCATCTTCATCAAGGGATAATTCCACCAAGAAGACATCACAATCCTAACCCTCTGTGTCCCAAATACAAGGGCACCCACATTTGTAAAAGAAACATTAATAAAAGTTAAACCACATATAGATCCCCACACAATAATAGAGGGAGACTTCAACACCCCACTGTCAACAAAGGACAGGTCAACAAAACAGCAATTAAACAGC
Source organism: Psammomys obesus (assembly GCF_907164565.1). Classification (NCBI taxonomy): domain Eukaryota; kingdom Metazoa; phylum Chordata; class Mammalia; order Rodentia; family Muridae; genus Psammomys; species Psammomys obesus. The sequence continues at coordinate 2,699,955 of NW_026591872.1, read as the reverse complement.
GAAACAATAACTCTAACAGCAGTCATTAATAAAATGGACCTAACAGACATCTACAGAATCTTTCACCCAAACACAAAAGAATTCACCTTCTTCTCCGCACCACATGGAATCTTTTCCAAAACAGACCATATACTTGGTCACAAAGCAAGCCTCAACAGATACAAGAAGTTTAAAATAATCCCTTACATCCTATCTGACTATAATGGTCTAAAGCTGGACCTCAACAACAACAGAAATAGCAAAAATCTTACACACATATGGAAACTGAACAACTCACTACTCAATGACAGGTGGGTCAGGGAAAAAATAAAGAAAGAAATTAAAGTCTTCCTAGAATTCAATGAAAATGAAGGCACAACATACCCAAATTTATGGGACATGAAGAAAGCAGTGCTAAGAGGAAAGTTCATAGCACAAAGTGTCTTCAAGAAGAAATTTGAGACAGCTCCTGCAAGCAAATTAATGGTTCACTTAAAATCCCCAGAGGGGGAAAAAAGAATCAGACACACTAAAGAGGAGTAGACACCTGAAAATAATCAAACTCAGGGCTGAAATAAATTAGAAACAAATAAAAGAATTGAAAGAATCAATGAAACCAAGAGCTGGTTCTTTAAGAAAATCAACAACATAGACAAACCCTTAGCCAAACTAATTAAAGGCAAGAGATACCATCCAAATTAACAAAATCAGAAATGAAAGGAGGGACATAACTACAAACACTGAGGCGATCCAAACAATCATTAGGACTTTCTTCAAAAGTTTATATGCCACATAATTTGAAAATCTAAATTAAATGGACAATTTTCTTGATCGATTCCACTTACCAAAACTGAATCAAGACCAGGTAAATAAATCAAATAGTCCTATGTCCCCTAAGGAAATAGAAGCTGTCATCAAATTCTCCTATCCAAAAAAAGCCCCAGGGCCAGATGGTTTCAGTGCAGAATTCTACCAGAACTTCAAAGAAGAACAATTCTCTTCAAACTACTCCACAAAATAGAAACAGAAAAAACACTACCATACTCATTCTCTGAAGCCACAGTTACCTTGGTACGTAAACCTCACAAAGACCCACAAAGAAAGAAAATTTCAGGCCATTGATGGAAAAATACTCAAAAAATTCTCACAGACTGAATTAAAGAACATATCAAAGATATCATCCATTATGACCAAGTAGATTTCATCCCAGGCATGCAGGGGTGGTTCAATATACGGAAATTCATCAATGTGATTCACCTTACAAACAAATTGAAAGAAAAAAAAACACAATATGATAATCTCATTAGATGCCGAAAAAGTATTTGACAAAATCCAACATCCATTCATGTTTAAAGTATTGGAGAGATCAGGGATTCAAGGCATTTACCTAAACATAGTAAAGGCAATATACAGCAAGCCTATACCCAACATCAAAATAAATGGAGAGAAACATAAATCAATCCCACTGAAATCAGGGACATGGCAAGGCTGCCCACTCTCTCCAAATCTCTTCAATACAGTTCTTCAATACACTGCTAGAGCAATATGACAATTAAAGGAGATCAATGGAATACAAATAGGAAAGAAGTCAAACTATCACTATTTGCAGATGATAGGATAGTATACCTGAGTGACCCCAAAAATTCTACCAGGGAACTCCTACAGCTGATAAACACCTTCAGCAAAGTGACTGGATACAAAATTAACTAAAAAAAAAAATCAGTAACCTTCCTGTACACAATAGACAAAAAGGAAATTAGTGAAACAACAATCTTCACAATAGCCACAAAGGATATAAAGTACCTAGGAACCTTCTACAGAGGGCTTCTGAAAGCCAGAAGAAGAAAACGGGAAACAAACTAGGAACCTACCACAGAGGGCCTCTGAAAGCCTCTGCCCTGAAGACTATCAAAGCAGATGCTGAGCCTGATGGCCAACTGTTGGGCAGAGTGAATGGAATTTTATGTAAGAAGTGGGAAATAGTAAGATCTGGAGAGAACAGGGTCTCCACAAGGAGAGCAACAGAACAAGAAAATTTGAACACAGGAAACTTCCCAGAGACTCATACTCCAACCAAGGACTATTCATGAAAATAACCTAGAACCCCTGCACAGATGTAGCCCATGGCAGTTCAGTGTCCAAGTGGGTTACATAGTAATGGGAAGAGGGACTGCCTCTGACATAATCTGATTGACCTGCTCTTTGATCACCTCCCCCTGATGGGGGAGCAGCCTTACCAGGCCACAGAAGATGACAATGCAGCCACTTCTGATGTGATCTGATAGACTAAGATCATAAAAAGGAGAACCACCCCTATCAGTGGACTTGGGGAGTGGCATGCATGCAGAAAGGGGAGGGAGGGTGGGATCGGGAGGGGAGGAGGGAGGGGCTTATGGGGGGATACAAAATGAATAAAGTGTAATTAATAAAAAATTAAAAAAGTACCTTGCTGTGACCCTAACCAAGCAAGTCAAAGACATGTATGAAAATATTCCCAGTCTCTGAAGAAAGAATTAGAAGAAGATATCAGTAGATGGAAAGATCTCCCATGCTTGGCATGGCTTGGCAGGATTAACATAGTACAAATGGTCATATTACCAAATGCAATCTACAGATTCAATGCAATTCCTATCAAATTACCAACACAAATCTTAAGAGACCTGGAAAGAAAAATTCTGAACTTCCTATGGAATAACAAATAACCCAGAATTGCTAAAACAATCCTCCACAATGAAAGATCTTCTGGAGGTATCTCCATCCCTGATCTTAAGCTATACTATAGAGCAACAGTAATAAAAACTGCATGGTGCTGGCAGAGAAAGAGAATGGTGGATCAATGGAATCGAATTGAAGACCCAGAAATAAACGCACACACCATGGACACCTGATTTTTTATGAAAATGCCAAAAACATATAATGCAAAAAAGATAACATCTTTAACAAATGGTGCTGTTCTAACTGGATGTATATATGTAGAAAAATGCAAATAAATGTATACTTATCACCCTGTACAAACTGAAGTCCAAGTGGATCAAAGACCTCAATATAAAAACAGACACACTAAACCTGTTAGAAGAAAAAGTGGGGAAGACCATGGAACTCATTGGTACAGGAGACAACTTCCTGAGCAGAACACCAACAGGACAGGCTCTAAGAGCAACAATCAATAAATGGGCCCTCATGAAACTGAAAAGCTTCTGTAAGGAAAGGACACTGTTGTCAAAACAATACAACTGCCTATAGACTGGGAAAGGTTCTTCACCAAATCAATATTTGACAGAGGGCTAATATCCAGAATATAGGAAGAACTCAAGAAGTTTAAAAGCAACAAATCAAATAATCCAATTTTAAAATGGGTTACAGAGCTAAACAGAGAACTCTCAATAGAGGAATATTGAATAGCAGAGAAACACTTAAAGAAATACTCAACTTTCTTAGTCATCAGGGAGATGCAAATCAAAATGACCCTGAGATTTCACCTTACACCCATCAGAATGGCTAAGATGAAAAACTCAAGTGACGATATATGCTGGAGGGGATGTGGGGAAAGGGGAACCATCCTTCACCACTGGTGGGAATATAAACTTGTACAACCACTTTGGAAATCAATCTGCTCCTTCCTCAAGTTCTAGCTACACCACTCCTAGACATATATCCAAAAGGTGCTCAAGTATACAACAAGGACTTTTGCTCAACCATCTTTGTAGCAACTATATTTGTAATAGAGAGAACCTGGAAACAGTCCAGATGTCCCTCAGTTGAGAAATAAATACAGAAATTTTCATATATCTACACAATGGAATATTACTCAGCAATTAAAAACAAGAAAATCATGAAATTTGCAGATAAATGGTGGGAAATGGAAAACATCATCCTGAGTGCGGTATCCCAGAAGCAGAAAGACACACAGGGTATATGCTCATTCATAAGTGGATATTACATATATAATATAGGATAAACTTATTAAAGTCTGCATACCCAATGAAGCTAATCAAGAAGGAGGACTCTGGCTAAGATAAGGTGCTCAGTCCCCATTCAGAAAGGCAAAGAGGATGGACATTGGAGGAGGGAGAAAACAGTGAACAGGACAGGAGCCTACCACAGATGGCCTCTGAAAAGCTCTACTCTGCAGAGTATCAAGGCAGATGCTGAGACTCATGGCCAAACTTTGGGCAAAACACAGGGAATCTTCTAAAAGAAGTGGGAAATAAGAAGACCTGGAGAAGACAGGAGCTCTATAAGGAGAGCAATAGGTCCAAAAATTCTGGGCACAGGAATCTTTTCTGAGACTGAATCTCCAGCCAAGGACCACTCGTGGAGATGGCCTGGAACCAATGCACAGATGTAGCCAATGGTAGTTCAGTGTCTAAGTAGGTTCATAGTGATGGGGACCCAGAATGTCTCTGACAGGAACTGATTGGCCTGCTCTTTGATCACCTCCCTCCTGAGGGGAGGGAGGCCTTACCAGGCCACAGAGGAAGACAATGCAGCCACTCCTGATGAGACCTGATAGACTAGGATCAGAGAAAATGGGAGGAGGACCTCACTTATCAGTGGACTGGGGGAGGGGCACATGTGGGGAAGACAGAGGGTGGGTGGAATTGGGAGGGGAGGATGAAGGGAGTTACAGGGGAGATAAAAAGTGAATGAACTTTAATTAATAAAAATAAAAACATTTTTTTAAAAAGAGAGGAGATGGAAAGGGAAAGTGAATAATTATATTTTAATTAAAACTTAAAAGGTTTTTAATATAAAAAGAAAACATACTATATTTAGAAGTTTATTTACATTCATAAAACTTTTAGCCCATGAAGTATTTGTTTCATGTTACTTATGTTTATTCATATATCATATAAAAAGTAATTATTTGAAATATTAATTTATTTAAATTGCTATTATACATTAGTATATGTAGCACATGTAAATAAAGTAAATGTTTTTCAGAAAAAATGATTTGAGAATGTGACATAACTTTAAAATTTTATATATCTCAATGGAATAGTAATTTTCTATTATAATATTTTTATTGTTGAATTATATAAAGAAAATTTGTCTTTACATAAATGTGTATTCTTTATATTTCTGGGAGTTGTCACTTAATTCTATACACCTCACTTGGGTATAATATTTTCTCTTCTCTTTCATACCAAGGACATCTATAACCAGAATGTATTGTTTCTTAATAAAAGAAATCTTCTTTAAAGACATGAGAGAAATAAGGATATTACCCGAGAGTGGTATCTACTGAATTTCATAGAGAAAAATAGATTACTTCTATTTTCATTGACGGTTAGGTTGTCTACAGAACTGTTGTAGAAAAAAAAAATAGTACCCAAATTTCTTTATTCCATGTATCTTGGTACCCTTTTTCTGACAGTGAAACTTTAGCAAACAGAGAAGTTAGTTATATTATCCTTATCGAAATTTTTAAAACTTAATTTCAAGATAAGAAATTTTCTCTTTAGAGCCTTCTGTTCACAAAATGCAAGGAAAGTTGACTGCATATAGGCTACCAAAGGCCTAACAGTTTTTATAGTAAACCGTTTCCAACTGTAATCTACCTTCATTTTCTCATCATACCTCTGCAGTGCACCACTACAACTAACTACAAATTGATTCCAGTGCCATTTTGTACATTTCTGAACCCTCCTAAAATCATCAAATAATTTTTTGGTAAAGAATTACAGTCTGTTACCATTGCTCTTGATTGCTCCCTGGAACTTGAAAATAAAACAGTAGAGCTAAAGATAACATGTACTTGAGTAATAAAACATGAAGAAATCAATGTACGGAACTGTAACTGTTATCCCTACTGGCTAGATTTCATAGTATTAGAAGATGCTATTAACATTCTTGGAAGATAAAGTCAGTAATCAATTCTTACCCAATTGCATACCCTGTGAGCTACAATAGCAACTGTCTTGGCAAGCTAAGCCCACTGGTGCATTATTGGAATAACCTAGAAGCAATCAACCACTCTTTGAGTGGATTTAATCCCCACTCTATAAAATAGAAGCCATAAATTGGAACTATTATTGTGGTCAAGAAACTCTGTCTAGACAAGTAATGTGCCCTAAGGGAGAACCCACTAGCATTACTTTGTTAAATGAATAATAACTTGAATCCTAATGATTTATCATTATACCAGAGACTAATAAATTTCTCGACTCTCATTTAATAATTTTTTTTTCCTGCAGATAGTAATTAACACTGAGAGGACCACAACTGGCCAAGACAAAGAGAATGACAGATTAGGTAGTAGCCAGACCTAAATTGGATATTTTTTAAATTTTTTATTAATTACACTTTATTCATTTTGTATCCCCCCATAAGCCCCTCCCTCCTCCCCTCCCAATCCCACCCTCCCTCCTCTTTCTGCATGCATGCCACTCCCCAAGTCCACTGATAGGGGAGGTTCTCCTTTTTATGATCTTAGTCTATCAGATCACATCAGAAGTGGCTGCATTGTCATCTTCTGTGGCCTGGTAAGGCTGCTCCCCCATCAGGGGGAGGTGATCAAAGAGCAGGCCAATCAGATTATGTCAGAGGCAGTCCCTCTTCCCATTACTATGTAACCCACTTGGACACTGAACTGCCATGGGCTACATCTGTGCAGGGGTTCTAGGTTATTTTCATGAATAGTCCTTGGTTAGCTCTTCTTTGAAGGTCTGGTAGAATTCTGCGCTGAAGCCATCTGGTCCTGGGCTTTTTTTGGATGGGAGACTTTTGATGACTGCTTCTATTTCTTTGGGGGATATAGGACTATTTAATTGATTTACCTGGTCCTCGTTCATCTTTGATAAGTCAAATCGATCAAGAAAATTGTCCATTTCCTTTAGATTTTCAAATTTTGTTGAGTATAGACTTTTGAAGTAAGTCCTAATGATTGTTTGGATTTCCTCAGTGTCTGTAGTTATGTCCCCCTTTTCATTTCTGATTTTGTTGATTTGGGTGGTGTCTCTCTGCCTTTTAGTTAGCTTGGCTAAGGGTTTGTCTATCTTGTTGATTTTCTCAAAGAACCAGCTCTTGGTTTCATTGATTCTTTGAATTGTTTTATATGTTTCTAATTGATTGATTTCAGCCCTGAGTTTGATTATTTCCAGCCGTCTACTCCTTTTTGGTGTGTCTGCTTCTTCTTTTTCTAGGGTTTTTAAGTGGGCCATTAAGTTGCTTGAATGAGCTGTCTCAAATTTTTTCTTGAAGGCACTTAGTGCTATGAACTTTCCTCTTCGCACTGCTTTCATTGTGTCCCACAAGTTTGGGTATGTTGTGTTTTCATTTTCATTGAGTTCTAGAAAGGCTTTAATTTCTTTCTTTATTTCTTCCCTGACCCAGCTATCATTTAGTAACAAGTTGTTTAGTTTCCATGTGTGTGTAGGCTTTTTGCTATTTCTGTTGTTGTTGAAGTCCAGCTTTATTCCGTGGTGATCAGACAGGATACAAGGGATTATTTCAATCTTTTTGTATCTGTTGAGGCTTGCTTTGTGACCAACTATATGGTCTATTTTGGAGAAGGTTCCATGAGGTGCTGAGAAGAAGGTAAATTCTTTTGTGTTTGGGTGTAAAGTTCTGTAAATGTCTGTGAGGTCCATTTGATTCATGACCTCTGTCAGAGATATTGTTTCTTTGTTTAATTTCTGTTTTGTTGACCTGTCCTTTGTTGAGAGTGGGGTGTTGAAGTCTCCCACTATTAATGTGTGGGGATCTATATGTGGTTTAAATTTTATCAATGTTTCTTTTACAAATGTGGGTGCTCTTGTATTTGGGGCATAGATGTTCAGGATTGTGATGTCTTCCTTTTGGAATTTTCCCTTGATGAGTATGAAGTGTCCTTCCTCATCTCTTTTTATTAATTTTGGTTGAAAGTCTATTTTATCAGATATTAGAATGGCTACTCCTGCTTGTTTCTTGGGTCCATTTGCTTGGAAAGTCGTCTTCCAACCTTTTACCCTCAGGTAATGTCTATCTTTGTGCCTTACGTGTGTTTCTTGTATGCAACAGATTCCTGGGTTTTGTTTACCTATCCATTCTGTTAATCTGTGTCTTTTTACTGGAGAGTTGAGTCCATTGATGTTGAGAGAGATTAATGACCAGTGGCTGTTAGATCCTTTGATTTTGATGTTGGCTGTGTTCATAAGGTTGTGTGCTTGGTTGCTTTTTGTTTTACTGTAGTAAGGTTAATTATTTCCTGTGTTTTCTTAACAGAAGCTAATTTTCTTGGGTTGTATTTTCCCTTCCAGTGTCTTCTGGAATGCTGGATTTGTGTGTAGGTATTGTTGAAATTTGTTTTTGTCATTGAATATCTTGTTTTCTCCATCTATGAGGACTGAGAGGTTTGCAGGGTATAGTAGCCTGGGCTGACATCTGTGTTCTCTTAGGGTCTGCATGATATCTGTCCAGGCCCTTCTGGCTTTCATAGTTTCTGTTGAATAGTCAGGTGTGATTCTAATGGGTTTGCCATTATATGTTACTTGGCCATTTTCCCTTGCAGCTTTTAGTATTTTTTCTTTGTTCTGTATACTTACTGTTTTGATTATTATGTGGTGGGAGGATTTTCTTTTCTGGTCAAATTTGTTGGGTGTTCTGTAAGCCTCATGTATCCTTATTGGCTTCTCCTTTAACTTGGGGAAATTTTCTTCAATGATTTTGTTGAAAATATTTTCTGGGCCTTGGAGAAGGGAGTCTTCTTTTTCCTCTATTCCTATTATTCTTAGGTTTTGTTTTTTCATATTGTCTTGGATTTCTTGGATGGTCTGTGTCAGGAATTTTTTGGATTTAACGTTTTCTTTGACAGATACATCGATCTCTTCCCTTGTGTCTTCTACACCTGAGATTCTATCTTCCATTTCTTGTATTCCTCCATTTGTGTTTTCTTTAATTTTTCTAGTTCTATCTTCAGGTCTTGAGTTGTTTTTTTTACTTCCTTCACCTGTCTGCTTGTATTTTCCTCTTTTTCTTTTAGTTCCTTCAACTCTGTCTCTTTTATTTCTTTCAGTGATTTAATTATTTCTTCTCTGAAGGCCACAAGCTGTTTCGCCATCATGGATGGCCATAATCTGCTTGTCTTTATCTTAATCCATTTCTTTACAGATAGCCATGATCTGTTTGGTTTTATCTTCCCCTAATTCTTTACGTATTTAATTTTTTCCTCTATTATCCTCTTCATCAGCATAGATGTAAGGTCATCTTCTTGATTTTCTAGTATGCTGCATTGTCCAGGGCTGTTTGCCCCTGGATGGCTGGGTTCTGGAGATTCCATATTGCTCTGTCTTTTGTTGGTTGAGCTTTTACCCTGACCTCTACCCATTGGGCTGATTTAGGTGTTGGCTGTTAGTTTCTGTGCTTCCTGGAGTCCTGAGGTAAGGAGTATCCCCTTGGCCGGAAGATGATTTTTCCTGAAGGAGTCCTTCTCTGCTTTTTGGTTATGGTCACTGTATGGCCAGTGTTTCTCAGGAGTTGCCACTGCTGACCTCAGGTTTATAGCCCTGAGTAGTAGCTGTGGTCTATGTTATGCAGGGGGAATCTCCTCTTACCCATAGAAGTTCTCAAGACAGCTGCACCACTTCTGGGTTTCTTGTTATTAATTTAGTGTGCTGCTGCTCACTAAATTTCCATGTACAGTCCTCCTGAAGAACCTGCTGATTCCCTAGCTGTGGGGTTTTCTCCCAATAGGGAAACTCAGCCTGTTATCCTGGGGCACACAGCTCTGTCCGGGAAAGTGAGAGGTGCACTCTGCAAGTCTCTGTGCCAGATGCTGATTGCTCTGCTCTGGACCTGGAGAAAGTGCACCTAGGTTGAGTTGGCGCCTGGGGGCGCTGCTCTGGTCTGGAGGCTGGGTGCCTCACTCTGGACCAGAAGCTGTGTGTCCCTGTCTGGGATGGCGGCTGCAGGCACTGCTCTGGTCCAGACGCTGTGGGTGCAGCCCTCTTAAAGGACCAGGGATTCCCACAGTTTTGACAGTCTAGCTAGGGATAACTGGTTGATCCTTGGCACAGTATCTGAGGGCTGCTGTAATGGCTCTCTGGCTTTTGTAGGTCTGAGGATGCAGCTGTGTGTCCCAGTGCCCTAGGGGAACTCGATATTGGCGGCAGAGCATGGCGCTCCTGCCTGCATTAGGCAGGGCTCCGTGTAGGCTCCTGGGTCCCGGCTCTGGGTCCGGGCTGGCTCTTGGGGCGCCCGCGGAACCTGAGTCTTTTCCAGGGGATGTCTTCCCTGCTCCGTGGGGTTATCTCTCGACTGGGAAATCCAGTCTATGGTGTTGTGGGCCCACAGTTCAGTCTGGGACCGTGACCAGATCATGTTGGGGTGTAGCTCTGGGCTGGCGACCAAGCGCCTGGCGGAACAGGGATCTCTTCCGCGGTTTAGCCGGGTGAGTTAAAGCTGATTGAATCCCCCACCGTGAGTTATCCTCTCACCTGTGAAACACAATCACTTGTGTTTTATGGCCGCGAGTTCTGATTGCTGGTCACTGTGCCAATCCTGCTGTGCTGCTCCTCAGAATGAGAGTCCTCCCGGTGCCGCCATCTTGCCCTGCCTCCTAAATTGGATATTTAATCACATTCTCTCTTTCCATGTCTCAGAAATTATTGTGGAAGGGGAACCAAAAAGAGGGTATGCTAGAAGGAGTGATTTTAAAAGTCTAACATTTTATACATGTGCATAACATTTATGAGATTTTTTTCCTGATTATACAGGTGGTAAGAAATTATTGAATTATAGGTCCCTTTCTAAGATAGAACCAGATACAGTGAATAACTGAAATGAAACAAATATGGTTGGTAGTAAACAATGTTCAGGGATACAAAAGGAAAGTTGTACCATACAACTCAAAGTGGTTGTGACAATATATAAAAGACATTTGCAAGCTCAAACCTAACTCTGGGCATAGAGGAGGAAGAATGGCATGAAATTCCACCTGAAGCTGAGGAACTATTGTTCATACCTAGTTACAGGGAGAGGGGGAATTACTTTTCTTGAGGGTTATGGTACTTGATAAGTTAACCATGCTCTCCTAGATGGCTACATGCCCAAAAGCATATGGGTTATCCAAAGTAGACTCAACAGGTTCAAAAAATGAGGACAAAAATTTCATACATATGAAGTGGGGGATGAATATGAAGAAAATTGGGGGTTAATATGATCAAAATTCAATACATAAAATCCCAAAATAACAAATAAACATTTAAAGGAAGAATTCTAAAATGACATCTGAGCTCAGTAAAAAGGGAGAGTAGAATCAATTAAAGATGTAGCTACAATACTGGAAGGATTTACTTTCAAAGACTATTTTTTTCATATTTACATAACAGTTGGTTAAGTTTTTTCATGACTATGTGAGTATAAAGATTGTTTGTATTTTAGGTCTATTTTCAAGATAAAATTGGTGAGATCTGCTGGAAATTTGAGTATCATACATGAGAGGAAAAGAAGAAATCTAGCTTTTGATTTAAAAGAACATCAGCTATTTAAAGTGTCACAAATATATATACTCATTTCATATTTTGGAACGTTGCATCAAAACCAGAATCACTTCTTATCTAAATAAGAATTGATTATATTGGAAAGAATTGGAAAGAATGTAGAAATACATATATTAGAATTAAGTGATAGTACCATTGGATCACTTTTCAACAATGGTACATTTCTATTAGACATTCATTATTCAGAATTAAACAGAAGTGTTGATCACACATTTATAATGAAATACTAATAAGAACTAAGAAGCTAAAACATGACATCCTTGTGAAATTGGTGCTTGTATATTTCTTAATATTTGTTAAATGATGCATTTATATAGGGAAAATACACTATTGACTTGCTATAATTCTTAATAACTAAGATAAAACAAAACAGAACAAAACAGCTAAGAGCCATCTTAATTAAAAGAGCTGCATTTTCTTTTCATTGAGTTTCTTTTTCAGATGAGGTATCACTACCCTCAGTTGATTTCCTGTCACCGTAGTCACTCCCATTTCCAAAATACGGGAGATCCCAGACCTTCAAAAATCAGGAATCCAAGTCCTTTGATATACAATAAACAACAGTATTTTCTTTTAAAATAATATAAATATAATAAATTTCCTTAAAGGGTGCAATTTTTTAAACAGAAAGAAAACCATAATGAAAAAAAAGAATCATTAGATAAACAACACAGAACAGCACATTATCAAGTGCTGAAGAGACTGATACAAAGAAAATTTTGGGGAAGTAATGAGTTATTAGCATGAAACAATGTCCTAAAATCCTCAAGAAAAAAATATGCTTATTGCTTTGGAATGGCAGCAGTAGGTATTGAAAATGGACCAAAATTATTTTTAGAAATGTTTATGTTAATTTTAACACACCGAAGCCAGAAATTACACGGAAGTTGAACCATTTTTGTATTGTTAGAGATGAAAATTGTGGTGTATATTGAGGTGTATATATAGATTTTTCCTAGCCATTTTTACATTTCCTTCTATAATACATGGAAATGTGAAATACTACTTCAAGTTATGTCATGAAAATTATTTTTAATATTTTTCTTTTAATTAAATTTTTAGTTAGCATACACAAAATAATAGTTTTTATGGTGTTATTTTTATATATGTATATCATTGTTAAAGCCACAAAAAAACTAATAAAAAATTTCAAATGCTACTTACTTCAGTTGTGTACCCTATTTCACAACCAATGAGCTATATACAGGAAACTTTTTCATCCCATTTTAATTTGTTCTTTTTTTAATTAAGGTTAGCTTGTACTGCATGTAATGTTCTCAACTACAAGTATTCTTAATTGTGAGCCTAATTCATACTGTACTACATAGCCTGTATAAAAATCATTCATTTAATCCGTAAAATATGACAATGTAGAAAATACTTTCTCTAATACAGCAGAAATGAACACTGTATCTCCAAGAAGCAGACAGAGTTAAATATTATACAAGCACCACATAAACTAGAATTGGACTTTATTTATTTAAATCAAATATTTTTCTATTATTTTTTAACTTTTTATTGATAATTTATGAATTTTACATCATTCACACCAAACTCACTAATCTCTCATCTCTTTATATCTGCTATCCACCTTTCAGACTCTTCCCCAAATACAAATAAACAACAAAAATAAACAAAAATTTTATCTTGAAAGCTATAGTGTCAAACTAGTGTACTTTATTTTAAACACTATGCTTTTTCTACGTAGAAAGGACATTTGATTCAATTCTGTAACTTCACTCATTAATTATTAGCATAATTGACATTTAGTAAATATCAATGAATAGATGAATTTAAACGGCTTATTGCAAGAGTATTTAACACTACTATCTGCTTTGAGGCATCAGTGACTAGGACGGCAAATATTTTTGCCGTCATAGTGATTGTATGTCCATAGTGTTTATATACCTGTACATGAGAAGGACAATAAAAGACATGGTGAAATAGAAAATCATGGATCTATTTTAATATATGTTTATTAAATATATATTAAGTATATTTATTAAATTTATATTTATTATTATATATTTATTGAAATTATATGTATTCAGTGCTATCAGATATTATCTCTCTTTAAATAGTAATATTTTAAATTTAGTATTCTGAAATGAAATTATAGTTTATAAAACCTTTATACATACATTTTAAACAGTTATGTATAATGTCATGTATGTGTCTGTATTGTGAAGGAGAAATTACACATGATTCTTAAAATTAATCTATAAATCTCAATGTAAATGTTTCAGCATGACAAAGCTACATGTAATGAAGCCATTAAATACGTGGAAACACCCTGAATATGCTAGACTACTATAAATGGAAACTGACAGAGGGATGTTTAATAAGGAACTCAATGACTGGCTCTTTGACCTCCCCACCCCCCAAGGGAGGAGCAGTCCTGTTAGGCCACAGAGGAGGGCTTCGAAGCCAGTCCTGAAGATACTTGATAAAACAGGATCAGATGAATGGGGAGGAAGTCCCCCCCCATCAGTGGACTTGGAAAGGGGCAGGGTGGAGATGAGAGAGAGAGGGTGGGATTGGGAGGGAATGAGGGAGCGGGACATGGCTGGGATACAGAGTTAATAAAATGTAACTGATAAAAAAATAAAATTAAATAAAAAAATTAAAAAATAAAAAAGAGACTTAAACACTACTTTATCAAATGGTAAGTAATAAAGTCAACAAAAATTATTACAGTCTTTCCTCAATGAACAATATTGTCATATTCTTGGAAAATTCAGCGTATATAAAAGCTATACTTGAAAATCAGTGATCAGCCCTTTTATTTTAAACAGATTTAAACAGATTTTCCAATGATTTAGCTAGGTAAAAAGGACTATGCATGGAGATAACCTAAGACCCCTGCACAGATGAAGCCCATGGCAGTTCAGTATCCAAGTGGGTTCCATTGTAATAGGAACAGGGACTGTCTCTGACATGAACTGATTGGCCTGCTCTTTAATTACCTCCCCCTGAGGGGGAAGCAGCCTTATCAGGCCACAGAAGAAGACAATGCAGCCACTCCTGATGAGACCCAATTGACTAGGATCAGAAGGAAGGAAAAGAAGACCTCTTCTATCAGTGGACTTGGGGAGGGGCATGCATTCATAGGGTGGAGAAGGGAGGGATTGGGACGGGAGGAAGGAGGGAAACACAGGGGGATACAAAGTGAATAAAGTGTAATTAATAAAGAATAAATAAAAAAATACAGAAAGAGCAACATGGGACTAAAACCAAACCTTTACTATTTAGATTCATCCCACACATCGCAGGATATGTAATCTTCTTAGCATCTATAACCTATCTGTAGAGTGAAACTTTCATCATTGTAACAAAAAGCACAAATATTTCTAAGACATTTCTCGATGTTTACTAAAGTGCTGATGAAGTCTTTAATAACAGACAGCTTTAAAACTGATAAGAGCAGATGTAGAAATCTACACCCAAACATTAGACAGAGGTCAGGAGCCCACAGAAGCGGGGAAGAATGACTGTAGTAATTGGGGTGGGGGGGTCAATACCACCACAAGAAAACACAGAGAATCTACTAATTGGTGCTAATAGGGGTTCAGTGAGAGTGAAGTGCCAATCAGGTAGGGAGCCCTGTACAGGTCTGTGGTAGGTCTTCTGCATATATGTTATGGTTGTGTAGCTCACTGTTCTTGAGAGCTTTAAAGACTGCCACTTGTTTTGTTTGTGTAGTCAAAGTTGTTTTCTTACTTAGAGTGATCATTGTGATTGCTTTTGTGTGTGTGTGTGTGTGTGTGACTGTTATTAAGAGGGTTGAATTATGACATTCAAAATACTTTAAAGATTGATAATACATTGCATTGTATTGACATTTTATTTCTGATTTTGTAATTCATTTTTAATTTTTACTTTTACTTTTTTACTTAGGAAAGAAATTGCATACTTTCTTTCCTAAGAAATTAATATATTCTTCACCAATAGTTGAATTCTCACATTGGCTGTTTTCTCTTCTAAGAGAAATTTTGCAATAGCAATTTATACAAATCATGATTGAATTTCATAGTGCAATTTTCTAAAACAATTAGTTGAACTAATAAGAACTGAAACTGCAAAGTAATCAAAGACAACAGTTTATATTTTCCTTTATTTACAAAATAAAAATAATAGCTCATATACATACCAGAAATTATGATCAAGATAAGCAAGTTATGAACATAGAAGTTGTTAAGGACCTTCATAAATTTAATTCATTGGTAGAATGAAATAACAATGAGGGAAGTCACATGTTTTTTTGTGTGAAATGATATATATAGATATGAGAAATCACTCTTCACACCCTTCCCCTCAGATGGAGAAGAAATTGATCAAATGTACAAAGAGTAGACTCTTGAGGATAAATAATAACAACTAAAACTGAGAGCATAAGAAAAGGGTAGAGATAGAAGTAGCTAGAAAAGCCTTCATATTGACCTCATACAAAACACATACTGAGACAATATTTGAAAACAACAACAACAACAAAAAAACAACTTAAGTTGTAGTATAAACAGTCTCAAGCAGATACGGAAGTCTGCTGAAAATACATCAGATGATTGCAGGTATGTAATTTAAATTAATTGCTACTATATGATATTTTAAATCCTATCAGAAAAAAAAAATATAAACTTTCTTCCCAGGAGGTAAAAACTGTCATCATAATAATTGTGATATATACTGTGCCAGACTCGGATTAGTACTTTAATTTTTACCTATAAATATTTTCATTCAACTTTCAAATGTATAATGAAAAGCAAATATATATCCTATGCCAGATTATGTGGTTTTACTATTAAAGGGTTCTCATTGCTTTATATGTACCTAAGCAAAATAGTAAATACTCTATCACTTTTATAATAGATATAATGCAAGAGTAAGGTGTAATGCTTAATTTTTTGGTCAACTTGACAAAATATAGAATCAACTAGAAGAAAATACTGGCAACATCTCTGAGTGAGTTTCCACATAGACTGAAATGAGGGGGAAGTTTTTAACTTGAATATAGGCAGTGTGTTCCTGTTGCCACAGCTAGAGCAGATGTTGCATGCTCAGTTCACCACCAGGGTGAACTGTACTTTCAAATTGTGAGCAAAAGAAAACTTTGTCTCCTTCATAGACATTTTCTTAGAGCAATATATGAGAGATCATATAATTCTTTGCCTTCACATGTACTTAAAGAAACTTGTTTGTTTGGTGGGATTAACCTAGATTCAGCTCTAATGGTTTTTATTGCCCCATTTCTTATCATTAATAGCACAATGTAACCAACTATGTGTCATTTAATTTTAGTAACCAAGTTTATCTGATTCATTTATTCTGCTGGTGATAGTTTGAAGAGCAATAATGGGGAGTTATATTTTTTCATGGTAAAATCCTGATGCAATTCCAGATATAATGTGGCATATAACAAGGAAATACATGTGTGTTTACACGTCTTCTGATATCTCCTGTTTTTAAATCATGAATATTCTTCTGGTATCTCCTGTTTTAAAATCATGAATATTCAATCATGGTGGCTTCAGCATAAAAATATGCTCATCTAATCTTAATAATTTCTTGGAGGGTCAATAGTTGGATTAATTTTCACTATCTTAATGCCTTAACAGGGAGGATTAAGTTTAAATAATGTGAAGACTTTGGGGATACTCAAACCATAGCATGCACACATTCATTTGGTCCTTCTGCAGATTATTAATTGAACTGAAAGTGAGTACCAGAGCCACTGTACTAAGCACTTTAAACATATCATTAACATGTGCACAATTCCTCTTCTAGCATGTAAATTGCAGAGTAAATAATGAAATAAACAAGTTGAAATTATATTAAAAGCTGATTATGAGTAAGTTATCAGTATAGAGGGACAGTAAAAAGAAAAGAGAAGGATGATAACGGATGATGGGAATAAGGACTGTCTGTTATCTGCTTTGAGGTAAGAGCTATGAGTTTTATTTCATCAGAGCATAGAGGTATTGAACCATTTGATTCTCCCTTCTCTAAGAAAACCTTACGTTATGTACTTTTCTGGTTAGCTCCAGTTCTGAGGACTGAAAAGAGAATTTAGAAACAAATTTCTTATTTTAGTACTTTACTAATATTTATGTGTTTAATTAAAGAGTTGGTGTTTATCTTTATTCATTGTAATTAATAAAACAAACAAAACATACAATCAGATGGATAGAAAGTTCAAAATCAACATTTATGGGTGATGTTGCAGAAGTTCCTTTCATTATAACATTAATGCAGTTTTCTTTTTTTGTTTTATTTATTATTTTTTTTTACACTTTATTCACTTTGTATCCCCTCATAAGCCCCTCCCTCCTCTCCTCCTGATCCCACCTTCCCTTCCCCTTCTTCATGCATGCCCCACCCCAAGTCCACTGATAGGGGAGGTCCTCCTCTCATTCCTTCTGATCTTAGTCTATCAGATCACATCCGGAGTGGGTGCATTGTCATCTTCTGTGGCCTGGTAAGACTGCTCTCCCCTTAGGGGGAGGTGATCAAAGAGCAGGCCTATCAGATTGTGTCAGAGGCAGTCCCTCATCCCATTAGTATGTAACCCACTTCGACACTAAACTGCCATGGATTTCATCTGCGCATGGGTTCCAGGTTATCACCATGCCTGGTATTTGGTTGGAGAATGGGTCTCTGGGAAGTTCCCTGTGTTCAAATCTCCTAGTTCTGTTGCTCTCCTTGTGGGGTCCCTGTCCTCTCCATAACCTACTATTTCCCACTTCTTACATAAGATTCCATGCACTCTACCCAACAGTTGGCCATAAAGTCTCAGTGTCTGCTTTGATAGTCTGCAGGGCAGAGCCTTTCAGAGGCCCTCTGTGGCAAGTTCCTAGATTGTTTCCTCTTTTCTTCTTCTTCTGATGTCCATCCTCTTTGCTTTTCGGGATGGGGATTGAGCATTTTACTCAGAGTTCTCTCTTGATCAGTTTCTTTAGATGGACAGATTTGAGGTTTATCCTATAAGTCTATATGAGTGAGTATATACCGTGTGTGTGTCTTTCTGCTTCTGGGACAGCTCACTCAGAATGATCCTTTCCAGGTCCCACCATTTACCTGAAAGTTGCATGATGTCCTTACTTTTCATTGCAGAGTAATAATCCATTGTGTAGATGTACCACAATTTCTGCAACCACTCTTCAGTTGAGGGGCATCTGGGCTGTTTCCAGCTTCTGACTATTACAAATAAGGCTGATACAAACATGGTTGAGCAGATGTCCTTATTGTATATTTGAGCCTCTTTTGGGTATATGCCTAGTCGTGGTATGGTAGGATCTTGAGGAAGTGATATTCCTAGTTGTCTGAGAAAGCAACAAATTGATTTTCAGAGTGGTTGTGCCAGTTTACATTACAACCAGCAGTGGAGGAGGGTTCCCCTTTCTTCACAACCTCTCCAACATGTATTGTCACTTGAGTTTTTCATCTTGGCCATTCTGATGGGTGTAAGGTGAAATCTCAGGGTTGTTTTGATTTGCATTTCCCTAATGGCTAATGAGGTTGAGCATTTCTTCAAGTGTTTCTCTGCCATTCGATATTCCTCTACAAAGAATTCTCTGTTTAGCTCTGTTCCCCATTTTGTAATTGGATTACTTGGTTTGCTGCTTTTCAGCTTCTTTAGTTCTTTATATATGCTGGATATTAGCCCTCTGTCAGATAAAGGGTTGGTGATGATTCTTTACCAATCTGTAGGCAGTCGTTTTGTTTTGATGATGGTGTCCTTTGATTTACAGAAGCTTTTCAGTTTCATGAGGTCCCATTTATTGATTGTTGATCTTAGAGCCTATGCTGTTGGTGTTCTGTTCAGGAAGTTGTCTCCTGTACCAGGGAGTTCTAGGGTATTCCCCACATTTTTTTTTCTAGCCGATTTAATGTGTCTGGTTTTATGTTGAGGTCTTTGATTCACTTGGACTTCAGTTTTGTGCAGGGTGATAAGTATGGATCTATTTTAATTTTTCTGCATGTAGACATCCAGTTGGACCAGCACCATTTGTTGAAGATGCTATCTTTTTTCCATTGTATGGTTTTGGCATCTTTGTCAAAATTTAGGTGTCCATAAGTGTGTGGGTTTATTTCTGGGTATTCTGTTCGGTTCCATTGATCCACCATTCTGTTTCTATGCCAGTACCATGCAGTTTTTATAACTGTTCCTCTATAGTACAGCTTAAGATCAGGGATGGAGATACCTCCAGAAGATCTTTTATTGTAGAGGATTGTTTTAGCAATTCTGGGTTTCTTGTTATACCATACGAAGTTGAGAATTTTTCTTTCCAGGTCTGTAAAGAATTCTGTTGGCAATTTGATGGGAATTGCATTAAATCTGTAGATTGCTATTGGGAAGATGGCCATTTTTACTATGTTAATACTGCCAAGCCATGAGCATGGGAGATCTTTCCTTCTTCTCATATCTTCTTCTAATTCTTTCTTCAGAGACTTGAAATTTTTTTTTCATACAAGTCTTTCACTTGCTTGGTGAGGGTTACACCAAGGAACTTTATGTCATTTGTGGCTATTGTGAAGGGTGTTGTTTCCCTAATTTCTTTCTCAGCCCTTTTGCCTTTTGTATACAGGAGAGCTACTGATTTTTTTGAGTTAATTTTGTATCCGGCCGCTTTGCTGAAGGTGTTTATCAGCAGTAGGTGTTCCCTGGTAGAGTTTTTGGGGTTGCTCACATGTACTGTCATATCATCTGCAAATAGTGATAATTTGACTTCTTCCTTTCCCATCTGTATCCTCTTGATCTCCTTCAACTGTCTTATTGCTCTATCAAGGACTTCCAAACCTATGTTGAAGAGATATGGAGAGAGTGGGTAGCCTTGTCTTGTCCCTGATTTCAGTGGGATTGATTTAAATTTCCCTCCATTCAGGTTGATGTTGGTTATAGGGTTGATGTATATCGCCTTTACTATGTTTAGTTATGTGCCTTGTATCTCTGATCTCTCCAATACTTTAAATATGAATGGATGCTGGATTTTTTCAAATGCTTTTTCAGCATCTAGGGAGATTATCATGTGGTTTTTTCCTTTCAGTTTGTTAATATGGCGGATCACATTGATGAATTTCTCTATATTGAACCACCCCTGCATACCTAGGATGAAGCCTACTTGGTCATAGTAGATAATATCTTTGATGTGTTCTTGTATTCGGTTTGCAAGTATTTTGTTGAGTATTTTAGCATCAATGTTCATAAGAGAGATTAGCCTGAAATTCTCATACTTTGTTAAGTCTTTGTGATGTTTAGGTACCAAGGTGACTGTGGATTCATAGAATGAGTTTGGTAATGTTCCTTCTGTTTCTATTTTGTGGAATAGTTTGAAGAGAATTGGAGTTAGCTCTTCTTTGAAGGTATGGTTGAATTCTATGCTGAATTGATTTACCTGGTCCTGATTCAGCTTTGGTAAGTGGAATCGATCAAGAAAATTGTCCATTTCCTTTAGATTTTCAAATTTTGTGGCATATAGATTTTGAAGTAAGTCCTAATGATTGTTTGGATTTCCTCGGTATCTGTAGTTATGTCCCCCTGTTCATTTCTGATTTTGTTGATTTGGGTGGTGTCTCTCTGCCTTTTAGTTAGCTCGGGTAAGGGTTTGTCAATCTTGTTGATTTTTTCAAAGAACCAGCTCTTGGTTTCATTGATTCTTTGAATTGTTTTATTTGTTTCTAATTGATTGATTTCAGCCCTGAGTTTGATTATTTCCAGACGTCTACTCCTTTTTGGTGTGTCTGCTTCTTCTTTTTCTAGGGTTTTTAAGAGGGCCATTAAGTTGCTTGAATGAGCTGTCTCAAATTTCTTCTTGAAGGTACTTAGTACTATGAACTTTCCTCTTAGCACTCCTTTCATTGTGCCCCAGAAGTTTGGGTATGTGTGTCTTCATTTTCATTGAGTTCTAGGAAGACTTTAATTTCTTTCTTTATTTCTTCCCTGACCAAGTTGTCATTTAGTAACAAGTTGTTAATTTTGGTTGACAGTCTATTTTATCAGATATTAGAATGGCTACTCCTGCTTGTTTCTTGGGTCCATTTGCTTGGAAAGTCGTCTTCCAACCTTTTACCCTCAGGTAATGTCTATCTTTGTGCCTTACGTGTGTTTCTTGTATGCAACAGATTGCAGGGTTTTGTTTATGTATCCATTCTGTTGATCTGCGTCTTTTTACTGGAGAGTTGAGTCCATTGATCTTGAGAGAGATTCATGACCAGTGGCTGTTAGATCCTTTGATTTTGATGTTGGCTGTAGTCATAAGGTTGTGTGCTTGGTTGATTTTTGTTTTATTGTAGTAAGGTTAATTATTTCCTTTGTTTTCTTGACAGAAGCTAATTTTCTTGGGTTGTATTTTCACTTCCAGTGTCTTCTGTAATGTTGGATTTGTGTGTAGGTATTGTTGAAATTTGTTTTTGTCATTGAATATCTTGTTTTCTCCGTCTATGAGGACTGAGAGGTTTGCAGGGTATAGTAGCCTGGGCTGACATCTGTGTTCTCTTAGGGTCTGCATGATATCTGTTCAGGCCCTTCTGGCTTTCATAGTTTCTGTTGAATAGTCAGGTGTGATTCTAATGGGTTTGCCATTATATGTTACTTGGCCTTTTTCCCTTGCAGCTTTTAGTATTTTTTCTTTGTTCTGTATACTGTTTTGATTATTATGTGGTGGGAGGATTTTCTTTTCTGGTCAAATTTGTTGGGTGTTCTGTAAGCCTCATGTATCCTTATTGGCCTCTCCTTTATCTTGGGGAAATTTTCTTCAATGATTTTGTTGAAAATATTTTCTGGGACTTGGAGAAAGGAATCTTCTTTTTCCTCTATTCCTATTATTCTTATGTTTTGTCTTTTCATATTGTCTTGGATTTCTTGGATGGTCTGTGTCAGGAATTTTTTGGATTTAACGTTTTCTTTGACAGATACATGGATTTCTTCCATTGTATCTTCTACACCTGACATTCTTTCTTCCATCTCTTGTAGTCTGTTTGTTATCCTTACCTCCGTAGTTCCTGTTTTCTTCCCTAAGTTCTTCCTCTCCATTATTTCCTCCATTTGTGTTTTCTTTAATTTTTCTAGTTCTATCTTCAAATCTTGAGTTGTTTTGTTTACTTCCTTCACTTGTATGATTGTATTTTCCTGTTTTTCTTTTAGTTCCTTCAGCTCTGTTTCTTTTATTTCTTTCAGTGTTTTGATTATTTCTTCTCTGAAGGCCACAAACTGTTTGGCTGCATCTTCCCATATTTCTTCATGGATGTCCATAATCTGCTTGTCTTTATCTTCCTCCATTTCTTTATGGATAGCCATGATCTGTTTGGAATTATCTTCCTCTAATTCTTTACATATTTTATCTGTTTCCTCTATTATCCTCTTCATCAGCATAGATGTAAGGTCATCTTCTTGATTTTCTAGTATGCTGGGTTATCCAAGGCTGCTCACCCCTGGATGCCTGGGTTCTGGAAATGCCATATCGCTCTGTCTTTTGTTGGTTGGGCTTTTACGCTGACCTCTACCCATTGGACTGTTTTAGGTGTTGGCTGTTAGTTTCTGTGCTTCCTGGAGTCCTGAGGTAGGGAGAATCCCCTTGGCGGGAAGATGACTTTTCCTGAAGGAGGCCTCCTCTGCTTTTTGCGTATGGTCATGTATAGCCAGTGTTTCTCAGTAATTGCCTCTGCTTACCTCAGATTTATAGACCTGAGTAGTAGCTGGGGTCTTTGTTAGTTAGGGGGCTCTCCTCTCACCTGTAGAACTTTTGAAGACAGTTGCCCCGCTGCTGGGTTTCTCATTCTGAATTTATTGAGCTTTTGTTGTTGTTGTTGTTACACTGTCTTCCAGGTACAGCCCTCTTGAAGATCCTGCTGATTCCCTAGTTGTTTGGTTTTCTCCCAACAGGGAAAATCAGTCTGGTATCCTGGGGCACACAGTTCTGTTCGAGAAGGTGACCCAGCAATTCTCTGGGCCAGGGGCTGAGTGCTCTGCTCTGGGCCTGGAGAATGTGCACCTAGGTTGATTTGGCCCCTGTGGGCGCTGCTCTGCTCTGGAGGCTGTGCATGCCTCTCTAGGCTGGCAATTGAGGGCTCCTCTCTGGCCTGGAGGCTGGGTGCCTCACTCTGGGCCGGAAGCTGTGTGTCCTTGTCTGGGATGGCGGCTGCGGGCGCTGCTCTATTCTGGACGCTGTGCACCCAGGTCTGGGATGGCGTTTGAGGACGCTGCTTTGGTCCAGAGGCTCTATGCTCAGATCTGGGCTGGCAGTTTTTGTCTTCTTCTGGGCCAGATTGGGGACCACCGTTCTGTCTGGAATGGCGAGTAGAACCCGCAGGCACAGATGCGTTTGGCTTTGCCTTTCTGGCCTTTGGGAGTCTGGGTGTCTGCCTAAACTGGGAAATTTTCCCGAGACCTTTTCGGGGTGGGGGTGTTGGCTGAGTGAGCTGAGATCAGACCAGCTGATTCCCTCCCTGTGGGTTTGCACCCGACAGTGAAAGTCAGTCTCTGGTGCCTTGGGCCCACAGCACTGTCTGAGGCAGTGAATCAAGCAAGCAGGTAGGGCTCTGTGCCAGAACCTGCGTCCCCGGCTCTGGCTCTGGGCTGGCTCCTGGGGAGTCGGGGGAACCCGAGTCTTTTCCAGGGGATGTCTGGATGACCTAAGGTCAGTCCCAATCGTTCCCTGCACCGTGGGGTTATCTCTTAACTGGAGATTCCAGTCTCTGATGTTGTGGTGTGCACAGTTTAGTCTCGGACTGTGACCAGAGCACAATGGCGTGTGGCTCTGGGTGGCGACCAAGCATCTGGCGGAACCGGGATCTCATCTGCGGTTTAGATGGGTGAGTTAAAAGCTGATTGAATCCCCCACCGTGGCGTATCCTCTCACCTGGGAAACAAAATCACTTGTGTTTTATGGCCGAGAGTTCTGATTGCTGGTCACTGTGTTGATCCTGCTGTGCTGCTGGTCAGAATGAGAGTCCTCCTGGTGCCGCCATCTTGCCCTGCCTCCCTAATGCAGTTTTCAATATCTGTATTACTTGTGAAAAAACTAAACAAAAAGCAACAGCAGTAATAATAAAAGTAAATCATAGGAAAGATCTCATAGATTTAATTTTCAGGTTGAAAATAGTCCATTATTAAAATTTTATTTCACTTATAAGTGAGTGTATGTCATGCTTGTGTTTTACTTGTACAGCAAATATTAGCCGTGTACTATAGGATAGCCATACTAAAATCTATAGACCTAAAGAAGATAAACACGAAAGAGGACACTAGGAAACTGTATGGAATCTTACTATAGAGGGTCCTCTGAAAGGCTCCACCCAATAGGGGATCAAACAGATTCTGAGACTCAGAGCCAAACTTTTGGCAAAGCACAGGAAGTGTTATGGAAGAAGAGAAGGATAGAAGGACATGGCGGGGAAAGGAGCCCCACAAGGAGACCAACAAAGCTAAAAAACCTGAGCCCAGGGGTCCTGGAGAGACTGATACACCAACCAAGGCCCATGCATGGAGAGGACCTAGAACTGCTGCTCAGATGTGGTTGATTAGCAGCTCATTCTCCATGTGGGTTCCTGAGTAAGGGGAGCAGGGCCATCTCTGTCATGAACTCAGTGGTTGGTTCTTTGATCACCTCCCCTTGAGAGGGGAGCAGCCTTACCAGGCCACAGAGGAAGACAATGCAGCCAGTCCTGTTGTGACCTGATATGCTAGAGTGATTGGGAAGGGAAGGAGGACCTCCCTTATCAGTGAACTTGGGAAGGGTCATGAGACTAGATAAGAGAGGGAGGGTAGGATTGGGAGGTGATGAGGGAGGGGGCTACAACAGGGATACAAAATGAATAAATTGTAATTAATAAAAATAAATTATTTAGAAAACTAGATTTATCATAATCAAATGGAGTAAAGCTAAAACCTAAAATAGCTGCAAGATTTAATTTGCAGGTAATAGATACTCAATAAAATTAACAATAAATTTAACCATAGAAATTATTAAAATGAGAAAACAGTGGGATAACATAATTAAAATATTAAAAGAAATAATGTCAATAAAAATTATTATCTAAGTTATTATCTTAGAACTGAAAGATTATATAGAATTTTTATAGTCTATATAAGACTCTGGTTTTAATTTTATAAATATAAAATATCATATTATAACTATAAAATATCAGGAAGACACAGTATCTATTACCAGGAAGACACATAATTTACTTATTTACTTAAAATATAGAGACCTCTATTAATAAGAATAACAAAAATTACAAGATTTAAACATGAAATGCTAACTATGTTTAACACATCTATATAGCAGTCTATTGAACAAGAGCAAAGTAAAAATTGTTTCAACTATTCTTGACCATTATTTACTATAAAACATGCATTATTTGAAAGGCTTAATTAGCTGGAAAAAAGTAAATTATCATATAAGTATTTTATTAAACTGATAAATTTCATTGATAAATTAAAATGTGTGCTGAAATTATACAACAAATTGCTAAGTAACCAGTGGTTCAGAGAAGAAATACTGGGAGAAGCATAACATAATTTTATCCCATTAAGGGTTTAAATGGTATATCAAAAGTTATATGACAAAGAAAACATAAATCTAAAGGCAAATATTAGCAAATACATCTTTACCTTGGTAAAAAAAAAAAAAAAAAAGCAAATGTAGTACAGAATCCCAAGTCATCGGCTGGTACCACCCATATTTAGAATGGTTTTTTTCTAGCTCAACTGACCTAAACAAAATTATTACTCACAGGGAAATGAATTTTTATCCTTTTACATACATATTTTGTCATTCCTGTGCAAAAGAAAGACAAATTGCCCATTCTCTGTCATCTATGAAAGCTACATTTAAGTCTTTTGATATATGTACTTTAATTGGATTACATGTAGAATTTTGAAAACTTGTAAGGGGCCATCATCAGTGGTTCAAAAAAGGGGGATAGGACATAGGCTAAGATAGAAAGGGGAATAAATTGAAGAAGGATTTAATGGAGAGGAAAATAAAGAGGTAGGGTAGAGGAACAGTTATGAAGAGGAGTCAATAACATTAAAGACCTCAAAATGAAATATATGGAAACTACTGCACAAGTTTCCTGAAACATACACATATATAGATATATCAAAAGGGTTAAATGTTATTACCCTATAATGTGTTGTAGGAGTGTTCTTCCCAGAAAACAAAGGTGTCCAATAAAAATTTCAGTGACAAGAATG
The DNA here is from genome assembly GCF_907164565.1 of Psammomys obesus. Classification (NCBI taxonomy): domain Eukaryota; kingdom Metazoa; phylum Chordata; class Mammalia; order Rodentia; family Muridae; genus Psammomys; species Psammomys obesus. The sequence goes on along the minus strand of NW_026591872.1, from coordinate 2,673,306 downwards.
GGTTAACTATTTTGGAGCTGCTGATCAGTGAGCTCCCATAGGTCCCCAAACATTATAGGTTATAAATTATCTTTGGTTACCTTCCAGAATTTAACTGTAAGACTCTATTGCTGAACACTACATATTTCAGTCATAGAACACAGAGAAATTAAAGAGGAACTGACATGAAGACCTCATCTCTACTGGTTAAGTTTCATAGTGTCAGAAAATCATACTACTGTGGGAGTAATCAGTGGTCTTATTGGTTGTGGATACTGCAAACAACAATGATTTGCCTAACAAATCAGTGTTTCATGATTGTACAGCAAGCTGAGAGATTCAATGAAAATGAAGGTTATAACTTACCCAATCTTATAGGACTCAATGAAAGCAGTGCTAAGAGGAAAGTTCACAGAACTAAGTGCCTTCAGAAAGATGTTTGAGATATCTCATACAAACACCTTAAGGGCACACCTAAAAGCCCTATGGGAAAAAAAGAAGCAGACACAATCAAGAGGAGTCAAAGATTAGAAATAGTCAAACTCAGAGCTGAAACCAATGAATTAGAAACAAAGCAAACAATTCAAAGAGTCCATGAAACCAAGCCCTGGTTCTTTAAGAAAATCAACAAGAGAGAAAAACCCTTGGCCAAACTAACTAAAAGACAGAGAGAAACTATCCATATCAGCAAATTCAGAAACAAAAAGGAGGACATAACTACAGACACTAAGGAAATTCAAGGAATCATTAGGTCTTACTTAAAAAGCCTATACATCACAAAATTTGAAAATATAAATGAAATGGACAATTTTCTTGATAGATTCATTTTACCAAAATGAAATCAAGATCAGGTAAATAGATTAAACAGTTGTATATCCCTAGAGGAAATAGAACCAGACATTAAAGTCTCCCTTAAAAAAAAACAAAAAAAAAACAAACAAAAAAAAAAAACAGGCCCAGAAGGTTTCAGCACAGAATTCTACCAGATCTTCAGAGAAGAGCTAACTCCAATACTCTTCAAACTATTCCACAATATAGAAACAGAAAGAACATTTCCAACGCCATTCTATGAAGCCACAGTCACCTTGATACCTAAGCCACACAAAGACCCAACAAAAAAAGAGAACTTCAGACCTATCTCTTTTGTGAACTTTGACCCAAAAATATTCAATAAAATACTCACAAACTGAATCCAAACACATGTAAAAGATAACATCCACCATGACCAAGTAAGCTTCATCCCAGGCATGCAAGGGGGGTTCAATATACGGAAATCCACCAATGTAATCCACCATATAATCAAACTGAAAGAAAAAAACAAAAACAAAAAAACAAAACATATGATCATTTTCTTAAATGCTGAAAAAGCATTTGACAAAATCCTACATCCATCCATGTTTAATATCTTGGAGAGATCAGGGATACAAGGCACATTCTTAAACATAATCAAGGTAATATACAGAAAGCCTACAGCCAACACCAAACTAAAAGGAGAGAAACAAATAAATCCCATTGAAATCAGGGAAAAGACTAGGCTGCCCACCCTCTCTGAATCTCTTCAACATGGTACTTGAAATCCTAGCTAGAGCAATAAGACAACTAAAGGAGGTCAAGTAGATACAAATTGGAAAGAAAAAGTCAAAGTATCACTATTCCCAGACCATATGATACTATTCATGAGTGACTCCAAAAATTCACCCTGAGAACTCCTTCAGTTAATAAACAACTTCAGCAAGGTGGCTGGATACAAAATTAACTCAGTAGCACTTCTGTAAACAAAAGACAAATTGGGTGAGAAAGAATTAAAAATTATTCATTCATTTCTCTTGCCTTACTCTAATAGCATACACTGCCAGTAATTTACAGAGTAGATTATACTTAGATTATGTGTGTGTGAGTATGTGAATGCGTGCGAGTGTGATATTAATATTATGTATTAAGAAAAAAGTATATTTTGTTTTTAATTAATATTTTGTACAGTAAATCATATAAAAACATGAGAGAAATTTTTTACATTTTTCTGTTTGGATAATCTTTCTTCATTTAGCAGTATTCCTTGTCCTATCATTGATTTTTGTTTGCCTTTGAAAATGTTAGAAAAAAGTTCACTCTGGCTAACTAACTTGTATCATTTTTCATGTAAGTTTTCACCACAGCAGGTAAGTTTTCTACCTTTACACAAGCTCTGCTTTCTGTATGATTTTATTGTTTTACATAAATACCTGGTGTATTTTTCAGTTAGCAAAAGGTTAGTTTTATTTGTACAGGTGATGCTTCATTGCCCTAAAGCAAAATATTTTGAAGATGTTAGTCAGCATATATGTATGTTCTTGCACATAACCATATAGAGTCAGGCCGCATGATAAACAACTTGCTGGTTAGCTTAGCCTTGTGACTCAGGACTATAATTCTAACTGACCATGAGACTGAGGTAGGAAAACCATGAAGTTAAGGCCAACATGGCCTACAAAATGCATTGTAGGCCAGCCTATATGACTTTTTAAGACACAATCTTAAAAAGTAAAGTTAAGATTAGAAATGTAGTCCAGCAGCATAGTAGCAGATTGTTTGGCTAGAATGCCTGAAGCTATAAGTTTTAACCCCATGGTCATAAACAAACAAACAAACAAACAAACAAATAATAAAAACAGTTATAAAAAGAACTGAGCAATAATACAAAATCATCCCTTCTTATAAAAAATAGTTCTATTTTTCTTTTTTTTGTTTTTTCTATTTTTCTTAAAATTTACATTAGTTTTAGTTTGTCAGTGCTTATTGTAGAGCCCCATTCCTCACAGATGACAATCAAGTGCTCTGTGTTCAAGATACATGCACAGACTGAGTTTAAGGAGAAGGTCATCCCTTATCAGCGGACTGGAAAAAGGGCTTAGGAGGAGTTGAGGGAGGGAAAGAAGGCAGTATTTGGGAGGGGACGAGGGTGGGGTACAACTTGCATACAAAGTGAATAAATTGTAATAAATTAAAATTTTAGTAGAAAAGGAAAAAAAAGATGGAACCAGAAGACCCCTGTCTAAGGCTCCTGTTCAGTTTACTGTCTTCTCCTACCTCCAATGTCTATCTTGTTTGCCCTTCTGAATGAGGATTAAACCTCTTCCTTAGGGTCCTCCTTGTTGTTGTATAGGTCCTTTAGGACTATGTATTTTAGTATGTTTATCCAATATTATATAGCTAGTATCCACTTGTGAGTATATACCGTGAATGTCTTTCTGGTTCTGGGTTACCTCACTCAGGATGATCTTTTCCAGTTCCATCCATTTGTCTGCAAAGTTCATGATTTCCTAGTTTTTAATTGCTGAGTAGTATTGCATTGTGTAAACATTCCACAATTTCTGTATCCATTCCACAGTTGTTTTTTTTTTTTTACAGATTCTGGGTATTATAAAGAAAACCTATACCTGTTAGTGTATCGTAGAAGATGCTAAGAATCATAGCTAAACTTTGGACAGAGTGCAGGGAATCTCATGGAAGAATAGAGAGAGAGAAAGACCCAGAAGGGACGGGAGCTCTACAATGTGACCAACAGAGCCAAAAAATCTGGACTCAGGGGGTCTTGGAGAGACTTGTGAATCACCGAAGAACCATGCATGGAGAGGACCTATACTCCTTGCTGAGATATAGCCCATGGGCAACTCAGTCTCCATGTGGATTCCTTAGTAAGGGGGTCAAGGTAAATCACTGGCATGAACTCTGTTGCCTGCTCTTTGATCAACTCCCTCTGGTGAGGTGGCCTTACTGGGGTACAGAGAAAGGGGATCTAGACAGTCCTGATGAGACCTGATACCCAAGGGTCAGATAGTAAGGGAGGAGGATCTCCCCTGTCAGTGGACAAGGAAAGGAGCATAGGGGATCAAGAGGGAGAGAGGGTGGAACCACCCTTCAGGAGGAGATGAGTGAGGGGGCTACAGTCAGGATACAAAGTCAATAAATTGTAATAATAATAATTAATTAATTTTAAAGGAAATGGAAACAGAATGATAAGTCTATTCAGGTGGAAAAGTTAGAAAAATGTATTTTTAACTTTAGATGTACATACTGTGAATATTTTTTTTATGTTTCAAAATAGCTTGTCTGCTTATATCTGCTTGCTTTTTCTCATTTATTGTTCTTTTGTTTATTGTAATATTTCTCTTACTTTAATAATTGAACTTTGCAAGAGTGAATGTTGTATTCTATTGTAGGCGGATAAAGTACATTTTAGGACACACTACTACCTCCTTGTGCATCCAGGTCAGGCAATACGGCTAATAACATCTTTTATAGATAAGCCTGTATATAACTAAATATTATATTCAACAAGGTACTCTGGGACTTTAATTAATGGAGTCTATCTTTTGACATAGAATACTTGTATGATAAAGTGAACTAGAACTCCAAGAGGTATCATTTCAGGTGGCATAGTAACTTCCTATTTATTCCATAGAAGTCTGGCTTATTGCTCTTATTTGTTATGTCAAAATTGAACAGACTATTACTCTTGAACCACTTGCATACTGTGATAACTACATTAAGGATGTATTAATCACATATACACATTGGAATTAACATGTATATTGCAAAATGTGAAACTTGGGTGTGGGCTTTATAAATATTGAAGGAGAAAGAAATGTGATCCTGGTATGAACCTTTGGCTACTGTGCAGTTTGTGTAGGTTATTGACCAAACCTCATGGGAAGATTGTGTGAGGAACATTAGAATGACAAACAACCAGAATTTTCCATTTATTCATTTGCTGTGCATCTGAACTCAGGTGTCATGATATCTGATTCAATGCTAAGGGGATAAAGAAGTGGGATTTAAAAAATCCTTTTGGATATGTGGCCTAAAATATTTTAAGGGTGTAATTAATAATATAAAAGTGAAAATTATTTCTGAATACTTTGCTTTTAAAATGAGGTTTTGGTAAGTATTTAGCTTATAATGTCCTTGATAATTTCTAACAGCTGTTAACTAAAATCTGCTGATTTTATTTCTAGACATAGCTTAGAATATTTATAAAAAATTCCAATATTAAATGCAGAGATAATAGAAGCAGTAACTTTGAAAAATGATCCACTAATTTTTTCATAGTATATAAAATGCACTGACCTATCATAATCAGAAAAAAGTGTCAAACTATAATACGAGAATTAGGTTTATAATAAGTTATAAACATCTTATTCATTCTTGTGGTATTTCAAATAGAAGAGAAAAGTCATAATATGACACTATCCATAGATAATTATCCATCTAAGAATTTCTTTGCTCTATAGCCTTAAATATTAAGAAAATTAACTAGTAGATCTACAGCCTTACTTTAAAGTATGGGAACATGATTTTTTATTTTATCAAACTGAGTCCTTAACAGATAATATTTAAAAGCATCAAAAGAAACAAGGGCAAGCTTATCCATAATGATTAGTAAGAATGATTTGGTAACATAATACTTCTAAATAAAGTCTTATTCATTTCTGCTTTTGGAAGCCACACCTACACCACTATGTCTTCAGAATCCTTAAATTAATCACATTCTAGTGATTAAACTTACAACTAAATACACATAAAAAAAGCATGTGGACATTTACAAACTTCTTTCCTAGCATCCTGAAAGCAAGGTTTTTCAAAAAGATTAGCTGCTATGCATGTTAAATGTGAACAAATTTATTGCAAAGAGTCCATGGTTTAACTCTAACTTGATACATTTGCTATTTAGTGCTTGAATCTCAAAATGACTTAATGGAATAGCTGTCATCCCTTGAGAATGTTGTAATAAAGGCTTTTATAAATCATAGCTTGGCATATTTTTAGTTTGTAACATATACCCATCAAAAACTATAGAGTAAAATGCAGTGCTGCTTGGATTCAATCTGCAATTTACATTATTTAGTGCTTTCAAAATGCTTTTTGCTACTCTTAGGTCTATGCATTTGCTGATAAATTAAGGTCATCTTGAATTAAATGAGGAAGAATATATTGCTTCAAAAATAACCTTTAAAGCATTAAGCAATATATATATATATATATATATATATATACATATATAAACAGATATATAAACAGAAAGACAATCTTATGATGTTTAGAATGGTAAATAAACTGCACCAATAAGACAGATTAGATATTACGGAGAAAATGTCAACAAATGTTTGTATCACAATTACATAAAAAGCTGGAAAGCAAACAATGTACAGTGCATCTACACATTTTTATTTGCAGGGTTTTTTTGCCAAGAAAAAAAATGAACATTAATTTAGTTATCTTGTTTAGAAATAAGATGGAAACCTAAATTAACAAGATATATCATTTGAAGTTGATTTTGTTCTCAAATCCATGTTGGTATTTTTTACTAATTTGTAACCTTTTTAATTATGAAAAATTTAAACATATAGAACATTCATTTCAAGGGCTGTTCTTCCACAGTTGTCTGCCACCAGGTGAAATGTGGTAGCTGACATTAGTAATTGGTATCCAGACAAGGGGGCATTTTCCCACAAAGTTAGAAGTAATGTTTGAAGTGAAAAGATGCAAAACTTCATTTCTTTTTTATTATTTTATTTTATTATTTATTTATTCATTGATTGATTATTACAATTTATTCACTTTGTATCCCAGCTGTATCCAGGGTATCAAAGCAGACACTGAGACTCATAGGCAAACTTTGGGCAGAGTGCAGGGAATCTTATATAAGAAGGGAGAAAGAAAGATCTGGAGGGAACAGGAGCTCCACAAGGAGACCAACAGAACCAAAACATCTGGGCCCATGGGTGTTGGTATAATGTTCTTTTGAAATGTATACACCTTACCCTTGTTCATTCAAATGCTGATTTCTCTCCCCCACTATCTGGTTTCAATCTGGGCATTGCATTGTGATTCTTATTCTAAGCATCACCTGTCTCAACTTTGTGTAAACATGTCAAAAAAAAAAGCCACAGTGTTGAACAATGGAGAGGAAGGAGTAGGAAGGAGAGGAGAGGAGCCAGAGGACAGGAAGGAGTGGGAGTCAGGGGAGGAGGAGGAACTCAGAGAAAGAGACAGGAGGAGAGGTCTTGGAATGACCGAGAGAAATGAATTGGACATATGATTTCGCAAAAAGCAAGTATCATGGGTGAATCTAAATGTGAGAAAACTATGAGGGCTTGGAGGTTTATGATGGAGTAACTATTGCCCAGCATTGTGTTCTAGGTTAACTAAATAAATCATAGTCTCTGTATGGTGATTTAGTTATACAGCTGTTTAAGATTAATAGCAGTGTTACTAAAAGATAATTACTCATAGGCAAACTTTGGGCAAAGTACAAGGGATCTTATGAAAGAAGAGGGAGAAAGAAAGGCCTGGAGGGGACAGGAGTTCTACAAGGAGACCAAAAGAACCAAAATATCTGGGCCCATGGGTTTTTGCAAATAGAGATACTCCAACCAAAACTTCTTTTAATATGACTTTTTCTTGCAATTTTCACAAACTGTCAGGATGATAGTTTTGGCAGTAAAATTAAATCAATTTTATGTTTTGATAACTTTACTATAATTTTTTGATAAACAGCATTTTGAGTAATTTTAAATATATCTGTATGTATTTGACCTCTTATTATTTTACATATTAATTTTTAGTACCATTTGTGTAAAGTCTATATACTATTTCCAATTTTCTGTGATAAATATTTTGTCAACTCTATTTCTTACTTTGAAACACATTTTGGATCCTGAACCTGAATGACTCTACTGTAAGCTATTTTGAAACACACTTTTCTTGTTACATACATACATATATATGTGTATATATATACATACATATTAGCCTCCCACAATTAAATTTCATTTATTTTCCAGTTTAGTAAAAGGAGAAGCCCATTTGTTGCTTCTTTTAAATTGGTTGACAACTGCAGAATGAAATGTTATCTCCTTCAGGTTGTTGAGATGTAAGAGCAACTCAGGGGAGATTCATCAGCCGAAGAACATCAGTATGTTGTACCTTTCCTGAGCATGTTTTGTGAAAGAGACACACAGGCAGGTGGTGGTACCAGTTTCTATTTGCATTTACTTCACCTACTGCTATAGAACACAGATGTTCTTCCCTGAGGAGAGTAGAAGCTAACTTCAAAAAGTGGAACCCTTTCCTTGTCAAGGAGTCAACTTTAAATAGAACAGACTGTGGGTGCCCCAGGGAGTTGTTGAAAACAGTAGAACAAAAAACTCCCAGTAAGTGGCAGCTAATAGCTGGGTTTGATACCAATACATACAGGGAAGCTATAAGCAGAAAAAGGAATATCATAAAAGCAATCAGTCCTTCGTGTAAAATATAGCAGTTAAGAACACCAGAACAGACACCAGGATGAAAAACTTAAAAGAATCCATGTTTGAAGAAGCAAATAGGCATATAATGATAATGAGTCATTAAGACGGTATATACTCACTCATATAGACATATAACATAGGATAAACCTACTAAAATCTGTACATCTAAAGAAACTAATCAAGAGAGAGGACCCTGACTAAAATGCTCAATCCCCATCCAGAAAGGCAAAGAGGATGGACATCAGAAGAAGAAGGAAACAGGAAACTACCTAGGAACCTGCCACCGAGGGCCTCTGAAAGCTTCTGCCCTGCAGACTATCAAAGCAGACACTGAGACTTATGGCCAACTGTTGGGCAGAGTGCATGGAATCTTATGTAAAAAGTGGGAAATAGTAAGAGCTGGGGAGGACGGGAACCACACAAGGAGAGCAGCAGAATCAGAAAATTTAAATGCAGGAGTCTTCCCAGAGACTCATACTCCAATCAAGGACTATTTATGGAGATAGCCTAGAACACCTGCAGAGATGTAGCACATGACAGTTCAGTGTCCAAGTGGGTTACATAGTAATGGGAAGAGGGACTGCCTCTGACATAATCTGATTGGCCTGCTCTTTGATCCCCTGAGGGGGGAGCAGCCTTACCAGGCCACAGAAGATGACAATGCAGCCACTCTGGATGTTATCTGATAGACTAAGATCAGAAGGAAGGAGAAGAGGACCTCCCCTATCAGTGGACTTGGGAAGGGGCATGCGTGAAGAAGGGGGAGGGGAGGATGGAGAGGCTTATGGGGGTATATAAAGTGAATAAAGAGTAATTAATAAAAAAATCCAAAAAGAAAAAAAAGACAAATATAATCAACCAAAACATGAAAATCATTTTAAGAGAAATATGTATATTCTGAGTGTAAACAATTACTAATCAAAATAGTAAATGATCACTAGAAAGTTTCAATTTCTGATCCAATGTAAAAGGAATATCAATGTGCCACTACTAAATTAAAAATAAAACAGAAAAATGGTAAGACAACTGTTTTGTTGTTATGTTTTGCTTTGCTGGTATATAGTTATTCTGTATAGTAGTACCTTTCATAAATATAAGTTCATATAATAATATAATATCTTATGAACAGATTTTACTCTTATATCTGTCTACCCTTCTTTTTTATCCTTCCTCTCTCATTAGTCCCTTTTAATGATACAAACTTTTTATTTCTATTCTGATAAATATATATTATTTTATAGATATCTCTAAAATATGTGATCAACAAATAAAATACAATATGTGTTATTAGTTTTTCTGTTTCTGATATACCACAAAGGCAAACTCCCTTCCCACAATTACAGGCAAATGTGGAGACATTGCAGAGCAAAATAATTCTATATTATTAAGTTCTAAGTTATGAAAGTAAAGTAAAATGTTTAATTGAAAAATTTGTGGAAGCTGAGAGACAACACAGAGTCTTAGAACTTCAAAGAGATTTAACTATTTTGGATGCTTTCTAGCCCTAATTTTTATTTTTTAAATTAATTTTTTTCAAAAATAGAAAAAATGATTCTACTGATATATATTTTAAATCTATTGTCAATTTTTCACGTGTCTACACTACGTTGTGAATGCATTAATCACCTACAACTACCCTCTTATACACTTTTCCTTTGTTTCTAAATATAAGCTCTCATCAAATAGCCACCTTCTCGCTTTCACATGTTATTTTTGTGCACATCATATTCAATTAGCCATGGCTGCTATGTATTTGTAATTACATTAGCTCTGTAAGTTTTTTTTTTTCTTTTTTTTTGAGCTAAGGACCAGAGCCTATGTTTACTAGGGAAAGGCTGTACCATTGAGTCAAATCTTCATCCCAAACTCTGTGAGGTTTATCTGATAAGAGTTCAATATCTTTCTTACAGAGAATAAAATAAAAATTCTATGTTCTAGCATAGGAGGATCTTTATTGAAACATCCCAGGTAATTTTACACTTTTTAACAAGGCCTTCATTCTGGAAATTCTATTTAACCAGAGGTTCTATTGTTACAATTTTAGAAATGTACAAGTGACTTGACAAAAGAACATTACACAGGCCTAATCCACTGTAACCATCCAGATCTACCTGAATGAATAAATAAATGAAATCATGTGTGATTTTCAGTTAAGAGACAGGCTTACTAAAAGACATACTCATTGGTACAGTAGTGGCAAGAACAGTCAAGGGAATCACCATTCACTTTCTGATTAGTCTACAAAATGAAATTCATATATAGGACACTATTATCTTTCAAGAACTTATAGCTCTACAGATCTAAGACACTAGGGCAGAATCTACTAGTATTTCTTTGATAAATGGGCATAGTATTAAACTGACTCTTAATAATTATCTTTACTCATAGATCACTACATCTCTTAATCTTTACCTGAAGAACTTCTTTTTGTAGTAGATTATGATTAATGCAAAGATCTACCCCTGGCCAAGGTGCACAAAACCTGTGCATGTTGAAGCCAGCATAGAGAGAGAGTTAAACACAGTTTCATACCTCGCCTTGGAACTATTTTCAATAGTTAGGCGCTGGGAGATAGAAAGACAGTTTTTTTCCTATGAGTGCCTGGATAACTGGAGTAGACTCCGGTGGATGAACACAGAACTGAAAATTCTGGAACAGCACAAATTCACTTGAAGTAATTTTTTTTCAGGGAAGAAAAGGGTTTATTCAGCTTACACTTGACCAAAGGAAGTCAGGACAGAACTCAAGAACGGCAGGATCCTGAAGGCAGAAGCTGATGGAGAGGCCATTGAGAGGTGCTGTTTACTGGCTTGCTCAGCCTGCTTTCTTATAGAACCCAGGACCACCAGCTCAGGGATAGCACCACCCGCCATGGGCTGGGCCCTCTTCTATTAATCACTGCTTTAGAAAATGCTTTATAGCTGGCTCTCATGGAGGCATTTCCACAACTGAAGCTCCTTCCTCTCTGATGACTCTGGCTTATGTCAAGTTGACATACAAAACTGACTTCCTATTTTTAAAGGACATAAAAATGAGTTGGTATGGAAGCGGGTTGGATCCGGGAAGAATTGCAATGAAAATCTAAAAGAACAAATAAAAATGGGAAAAAGATTTATTTGTTTTTATTTTATGTTTATGAGCATTTTGCTTGTATGTATTACACTGGGTGTATGGCTAGTGCTTATAAAGCCAGAAAATGCCTCTGGATTCCGTCGACTTGAAGGTACTGAGAAGTGTTAGCTGTCAAGTAGGTACTGAAAACTGAACCCGTGTCTTTTGCCAGAGCAGAAAGTTCTCTTAACTGCAAAGAGATTGTACTGTAATGTCTTAGAGGTCTATATAAGTGAATATATTATACTTTTAAACACATTAATTTTTCACTTAAAATAGTTTAAGAGTCTGATAAATGAAGTGAGTGGTTCAAATAACTCTCTTTAGAATTTCTCCTCTCTTCCTAGAACTTTAACATAGCATCACTGTTAAACAACTGTGTGATAACGTCCATTAACTTACCTCACTGGCAAAGATTCATGGATACAAATTATGGAGATGGAAGGAAAAAAATGATGCCAAGGATACTTACATTTGAACAATAGCACTCAGGGAAAATTAGGAGGAGTAAGCAAAAACATAAATATACGGATATTGGAATTTTTTTTTTTTGCAATGGTAAGTGGTTTACTGAAGAGATTTGGAAAATAAGTACAAAATCTCAGAATCAAGTAAAATAGAAGAAAAATCTTTGAGAATCAGTAAAGTTAATGTGCATGAGTAATTAAAATAAAAACCAGAGAGATCTGAAATAAATAATTGGCTGTTATAAGTCAAAGTCTTAGGAATCAGAAATAATTTAAACAAAAAAAAAATTAAGCAACTAATCAAGTTGAGAAAAGAATCAATGAAACTGACACAACAAAATTATACAAATTATCAATGGGACAAAGTATTTGTCCTTTGAAAAGGAAGACAAAATTATCAGTAGGCATAAATAAATGCCTATGTTAGACATAAACAGGGGATACTGAGATACCACTGAAATCCATAGAACCATTAAATTATTTTTTTAGTATTTTTGCATCAGTGTTCATAGAGAGAGAGAGGTCTGAAGTTCTCTTTTATTGTTGGGTCTTTGCGTGGTATCAAGGTGACTGTTTCTTCATAGAATGAGTTTGGTAATGTCCCTTCTGTTTCTATTTTGTAGAATAGTTTAAAGGGAATTGGAATTAGCACTTCTTAGAATGTCTGGTAGAATTCTGCACTGAAAACATCTGTCCCAGGGCTTTTTTTGGATGGGAGACTTTTGATGAGTGCTTTAATTTCCTTGGGGGGATATAGGACTATTCAATCTTTCTACCTCATCTTGACTTAATTTTGGTAGATGAATTCTATCAAAAAAATTGTCCATTTCATTTAGATTTTCAAATTTTGTGGCACATGGACTTTTGTAGTAAGACCTAAAGATTTTTTGGATTTCCTCACTGTCTCTAGTTATGTATACCTGTTCATTTCTGATTTTGCTGATTTGGATACTTTCTCTCTGTCTTTTAGTTAGTTTGGCTAAGAGTTTGTCTATCTTGTTGATTTTCTCAAAGAACCAGCTCTTGGTTTCATTGATTCTTTGAAATGTTTTATTTGTTTCTAATTGATTTCTTTAATTATTTCCTGCTATCTGCTCCTGTTGGGTGTATCTGCTTCTTTTTTCCTAGGGCTTTCAGTTGAGCCATTAAGTTGCTTGTATGAGATGTTACAAATTTCTTCTTGAAGGCACTTAGTGATATGAATTTTCTTTTGAGCATTGCTTTCATTGTGTCCCATACATTTGGGTATATTGTACCTTAATTTTCATTGAATTCCAGGAAGTTTTTAATTTCTTTCTTTATTTCTTCCTTAACCCAGCTGTCATTGAATAGCAATTTGTTCAGTTTCCACGTGCATATAGGCTTCTTGCTATTTCCATAGCTGTTGAGGTCCAGCTCCTGAACAAAACACAAACAGCAAAGGCTCTAAGAGCAACAATCAATAAATGGGACCTAATGAAACTGAAAAGCTTCTGTAAAGCAAAAGATAGTGTCATTAGAACAAAACAAAAGGATACACACTGGGAAAGGACCTTAATCAACCCTATATCTGACAGAAATGTGATATCTAGAATATATAATAAACTAAAGAAGTTAAAAAACAATAGATAAAGTCATCCAAACAAAAAATGGGGTACAGAGCTAAACAGAGAATTCTCTGTAGAGGAATATAGAATGGCAGCGAAACACTTAAAGAAATACTCAATGTCCTTAGCAATTAGGAAAATGCAAATCAAAACAACCCTGAGATTTCATTTTACACCCATCAAAATGGCTAAGATCAAGAACTGAAGTGACAGCACATGATGGAAAAATTATGGAGAAAGGGGAACCCTCCTCCATTGCTGGTGGGAATGTAAACTTATACAACCACTTTGGAAATCAATCTGGTGCTTTCTCAGGCAATTAAGAATAGTGATCCCTCAAGATCCAGGTATATCACTCCTAGGCATATATTCAAAAGATGCTCAAGTACACAACAAGGACATTTGCTCAACCGTGTTTGTAGCAGCTTTATTCATAATAACAAGAACCTGGAAATAACCCAGATGTCCCTCAGTTGAGGAATGGATACAGAAATTGTGGTATATTTACACAATGGAATACTACTCAGCAATTAAATACATGGAAATCATGAAATTTGTAGGCAAATGGTGGGATCTAGAAAGGATCATCCTGAGTGAGGTATCCCAGAAGCAGAAAGTGACAACAGAAATGGCAAAAAGCCTACACAGACACGGAAACTGAAGAACTTAGTACTCAATGACAGCCAGGTAATGGAAAAAAGAAAGAAATCAAAGAAATAAATTCAATGAAAATGAAGATACAACATACCTAAACTTATGGGACACAGTGAAAGCATTGCTAAGAGGAAAGTTCATTGAACTAAGTGCCTTCAACAAGAAATCTGAAACATCTTGGTCAAGCAATGTGATGGCTCACCTGAAAGCACTAGTTAAAAAAAAAAGAAGCAGACATACCCAAGAGGGGTAGACAATGGGAAATAATCAAACTCAGGGCTGAAATCAATAAGTTAGAAAAAATAAAAAATTCAAAAAATCAATGAAACCAAGAGTTGGTTCTTTGAGAAAATCAACAAGATAGACAAACCCTTCGCCAAACTAAATGAAAGCTAGAGAGACACTATCAACAAAATCAGAAATGAAAAGAGGGACATAACAACAGACACTGAGTAAATCCAAATAATCATTAAGTCTTACATCCAAAGTATATACTCCACAATATTTGAATATCTAAATGAAATGGACGATTGTCTTTATCAGTTCCACTTATCAAACCTGAATCAATACCAGATATGTAAATTAAATAATCCTATACCCCTAAAGAAATGGAAGATATCATCAAAAGTCTCCCAAATGAAAAAAGCCCAGGGCCAGATGGTTTCGGCACAGAATTCTATGAGACCTTCAAAGAGGAGCTAACTCTATTACTCATCAAAATATTCCACAAAATAGAAACAGAAGGAACAATACAAAACTCTTTCTATGAAGCCCTAGTCACCTTGATACCTTAACCTCATAATGACATAACAAAAAAAGAGATTTTCATGCCAATTTCCCTTATGAACATTGATGTAAAACTACTCAACAAAATACTAGCAAACTACATCCAAGAACACATCAAAGATTTCATCCATTATGACCAAGTAAGCTTCATCCCTGGCATGAAAGGGTGGTTCAATATACGGAAATCCATCAATGTAATCCACCGTATAAACAAACCGAAAGAAAAAAAATTATAATCTCCTTAGATGCTGAAAAAGCATTGATAAAATCTGACATTCGTTTATGTTTAATGTCCTGGAGAGATGAGGGATGCAAGGCACTTATATAAACATAGCAAATTATCTTTTTCTGTCTGGTTAGCCTTCAGACCAGTCTCCTGAAGTCTGGCTTCATGAGGAAGCAGCTGGGAGACATGGAGTGAATTTGGAGGAAATGGGATGTTGAGAACACACTTGGGCAGCCCTTTAAAGTCTGACTCTGTGCCTTCGGGGGTCAGTGGTGTCAAATGCCAACATTTGCTCCTTTCCATAGAAGTGCCTCTGAGATTTTGTGGAGGCCTGCCTATTCCTAGAATTATATTACTCTATAGTGCAGTTGAGAACTTTCCCACAAGTTGAATGGGGGAAAACAAAACAAACCTGTGCTTACACATTTTCTAAAAGTGGGAAAAAGGAGAGACCAGGCAACAAAAGAAAGGCCAGAGCTCCCTAGAAGCTATGACATCTGGCTGAGTTTCATCAAACTAAGTGGAGAGAAAATTAAAACAATCTCACTGAAATCAAGGAAAAGGCAAGGGTTCTGACTGTGTCCATATCTCTTCAACATAGTTCTTGATGTCCTTGTTAGAGCAATAAGAAAATTAAAGGAGAGCAAGGGGATTCATTTTGGAAATGAAGACATCAAAGTGTCACTATTTATAGATGTTATGATAGTATACATGAATGACCCCAGAAATCCTACCAGGTAATTTCTATAGCTAATAAACAACTTCATCAAAGTGGCTAGATAGAAAGTTAACTCAAGAAATCAGTAGCCTTCCTGTAGAAAGAAGACAAATGGGCTCAGAAAGAAATTAGGGAAACAACACCCTTTACAATAGCCACAAAGGACATAAAGTACCTTGGTGTAACTCTTACGAAGCAAGTCAAAGACTTGTATGAAAACAAACAAACAAACGAACAAACAAACAAAAAATGTTTTATTCTCTAAAGAAAGTAGTAGATGATATCAGAAGATGGAAAGATCTCCCATGCTCATGTCTTGGCATGATTTAACATAGTCCAAATGGCCATCTTACAGAAATCTACAGATTCAATGCAATGTAATGTCAAATTACCAACACAATTCTTTACAGACCTTGAAAGGAAAATTCTCATATTCATAGGGTATAACAAGAAACCCGAAATCGGGGGCGGACCCAAGATGGTGACTAGCATGCACAGTTTCTGAGCTGTGGAAGAGCTGAACGCTTGAGTGGGTGAGTGGAAGGACTTCTGAAACCAGGGAAATGATGGTGAGGCTTTCTAAATAACAGGGAACATCACACGAGGTGAGAACTTTGGTCTCTGGTCACCCATGGACTTGTTTGGGGAAGGAGAGAAATGATCCTTTGATCTCCCGGCACTCCCCTTTCTCGGACCTCCCTCCTCCATGGCACAGCTGGCTAACCCAGATTCTCAGCTCAGAGCTAACTGCCTGGGGTCTGCAGCAGCTGAGGTGGAGCTCCTAGCCCCTTAGCGGCAATTGCTAGCTGTAGCACTCTTGGAGTCCCAGGTCTGTGGCACCATTCTCCCATGGTCTCAGGTCTGCTAGCAGCCATACTAGCTCTGCAAGGACTCTCAGCCACTGACTGTAAGGCCCACCCAAACCCTCAGTGACAGACAATACACTATATACCCATCAAAGCCCAGCAGACCCGAAATACAAGCTAAGCATACCAGGTGCAGGGCCTCTCAGGCTTGGAGAGCCCAGTGGACCCCCAGGACTTCACAGAAGGCATCTGGACCAGCATCCCAGCCTCCAGCTGCAGCTGGACTTCCTAACCTGCCAGCTGCAGCAGCACTGAGCTGGTGGAGTACGTCAGTTCTCCTGTATAAGACCAAGCCGGGCCAAATGAGACAGCAGAGAGCCCAGTTACCCTGATCCCTGCCTATGTGACCTGCTTGAGAGTGAGTGTATCCTTGAGTGTCTGCAGAGACCCAGATCCAGGGTCCTTCTAAAATAGAAGCTAGACATTGGACCCCTCTCACCCACATACCCACTGAGGGAAACAGAGGGTCACTTGGGACTTTGAATATGCTGCTCTGTGGGTCCAACTGAGGAGTTAAGGCAGTTAATGATGGAAATTGTGCAGCAACCATCATCAGAGCCTGCTAAATATACAGTGCATGCACAAATAACCACCTAGAAGTCTGCAAGGCAGAGCCCCTCCCACACACTCAAGGGTTCAACATTCTCTATCACTCTGTCCCTTGAGACACACTTCCACGCACACTCCCACACACACATGCATGCACCTGCATTTACCCTTTTATGCCCGCATGCTTTCCTTCCACAGGTACAGATAGTGCACCAACACACACACTGAGGCCAAAGGACCCTTCTCAGCTTCCTGAAGAACTCTTCAGATGCCAGAGAGAGACAGAACCATTCTGAACTGCAGAATCCAAAAACAAACAGGGAAGGTTTCAGATGAGCCAATGGCCAGGGGTAGGCAAAAGTACACATCCAACATAAATCAGGACATCATGACTTCACCAGTAACCCCCAAAATTGATCGATACGCCAATTCATCAGAAGCACAGGAAAATGACTTTAAAGCTATTCTTACCCAATTATTTGAAGCTCATAAAGAAGAAACAAACAATTCTCTCAGAGCAATAGCCATGGAAATTCAAACAGTTAAAGAGAAATGAACAAATCTATCAAAGATTTGGCCAGTCAATTGGAGGCAAAGAAAGGGGAAATGAACAAAATTCTTAAAGAAACACAGGTAAATATGGCCAAACAAATAGAGGCACAAGTTGAGATACAATTAGTGGCATTTCAAGAGGACATGAACAAAAAAATAGAGACCAATGTAGAGAGAGAGGAACCCACACTCAAACTGATGAAGGAAATGGTGCAAGGCATGAAATCAGAATTGGAATCAATAAAGAAAACACAAACTGAGAAAACCCTGGAGCTGGAGAACTTGGAGAAAAGATCAAGAACCACAAAGGAAAGCATCACCAACAGAATAGAAGAGAGGGAAGAGAGAATCTCTAGAGCTGAAGATACACTCGCAGAAATTGATATTTCTCTCAAAGACAAAGTAAGATCAGAAAAGTCCCAAACACAAAATATCCAAGAAATCAAGGACACCATGAAAAGACAAAATATAAGAATTGATGAAAAAGAAGATTCCAGGCTCCAAGGTCCAGAAAATATTTTCAAGAAAATCATAGACGAAAATTTTCCAACTTAAAGAAAGAGATGTCCGTAAATATACAAGAGGCCTACAGAACACCAAATAGACTAGACCAGAAAAGAAACACATCACATCACATCATAGTCAAAACACTAAATCTACAGAACAAAGAAAAGATATTAAAAGCAGCAAGGGTAAAAGGCCAAGTAACATATGAAGGTAGACCTATCAGAATCACACCAGACTTCTCATCAGAAACTATGAAAGCCAGAAGGGCCTGGGCAGGTGTCATGCAGACTCTAAGAGACCACAGACACCAACCCAGACTATTATACCCAGCAAAGTTTTCAATCAACATAGATGGAGAAATCAAAACATTCCATGAAAAAACTAAATTTATGCAATATCTACACAGAAAACCAGCCCTACAGAAGATACTGGAAGGAAAACTCCAATCCAATAAAAACAACTGCACCCAAGAAAACATAGCATACAGATAAAAGAAAAAAGTGTAATTAATAAAAGTTAAATAAAAAATTAAAAAAAAATATCCCAACAAAAATTAAAAGAAAACAAGCAATAGAACACAGTAAGACCACCGACTCCAGTATAAAAGGAACTAGCGTTCATTGCTCACTATTATCTATCATCATGAGTGGACTCAACTCTCCAATAAAAAGACGCAGACTAACAGAATGGGTGTGGGAACAGGATCCAACATTCTCCTGCATCCAAGAAACGCACCTCTGCAACAAAGGCAAACACTACCTCAGAGTGAAGGGCTGGAAAAATGTCTTTCAAGCAAACGGATCCAGAAAACAAGCTGGGGTAGCTATCCTCATATCTAATAAAATAGACTTTCAACCAAAATTAATCAAGAAAGATGAGGAAGGGCACTACATTCTCAACAAAGGAAACATCCACCAAGAGGACATCACAATTCTGAACACCTATGCCCCAAATACAAGATCGCCTATATTCATAAAGGAAACATTATTAAAACTCAAATCACACATTGATCCCAATACCTTAATAGGGGAGACTTCAACACCCCACTTTCACCAAGGGACAGATCATCTATACAGAAGCCTAATAAAGAAATAAAGGCGCTAACAGAAGTCCTAAGTCAAATGGACCTAATAGATGTCTACAGAAATTTCCACCCAAACTCAAAAGAGTATACTTTCTTTTCAGCACCTCATGGAACCTTCTCTAAAATAGACGATATAGTTGGTCACAAAGCAAGCCTCATCAGATACAAGAGGATTGAAAAAATTGTCTGTATTCTATCTGACCACCATGGACTAAAGCTACACCTCAAAAACAATGGAAATAGAAAAAAGCCTACAAACATACAGAAACTGAACAACTTGCTGCACCATGACAGCTGGGTTAAGGAAAAAACAAAGAAAGAAATTAATTACTTCCTAGAATTCAATGAAAATGAAGGTACAACATAACCTAATTTATTGGACACAATGAAAGAAGTGCTCAGAGGAAAATTCATAGCACTAAGTGCCTTCAAGATGAAATTTGTGACATCTCATATGATCAAATTAATGTCCCAACTGAAACCCTTAGCAAAAAAAAAAAAAAAAAAAAAAAAAAAAAAAAAAAAAAAAAAAAAAAACAAAAAAAAACAAGCAAATACATCAAGGAGGAGCAGAAGTCTAGAAATAATCTAACTCAAGGCAGAAATTAATTGATTAGAAACAAATAAAACTATTCAAAGGATCAATGAAACCAAGAGCTGGCTTTTGAGAATATCAACAAGATAGACAAACCCTTAGCTAAATAACTAAAAGACAGAGAAAAACTATCCAAATCAGTAAAATCAGGAATGAACAAGGGTACATAACTAGAGACAGTGAGGAAATCCAAACAATCATTAGTTTGTACTACAAAAGCATTTATGCCACAAAATTCAAAAATTCAAAAGAAATGGACAATTTTAGAGATAGTGTCCATCTATCAAAATAAAGTCAAGATCAGGTAGAAAGACTGAATAGTCCAATATCCCCCAAAGAAATAGAAGCAGTTATTAACAATCTCCCATCCAAAAATAGTGCTGGGCCAGATGGTTTCAGTGCATAATTCTATCAAACATTCAAAGAAATGCTAACCCCAATTCTCTCCAAATTATTCCACAAAATAAAATAGAAGGAACATTGCCAAACTCATTCTATGAAGCCACAATCTCCTTGTTACTTAAAACACAAAGACCCACCAAAAAAAGAGAACTTCAGACCTATCTCTCTTATAAACATTGATGCAAAACTACTCAATAAAATCCTTGCAAACTGAATCCAAGAACACATCAAAGATATCATCCACCATGACCAAGTAGGCTTCATCCCAGGCATGTAACTGTGGTTCAACACACGGAAATCCATCAATGAAATCCACCACATAAACAAACTGATAAAGAAAAACCACATGATCATCTCTTTAGATGCTGAAAAAGCATTTGACAAAATCCAACACCCATTCATGTTTAAAGTCTTGGAGAGATCAGGGATACATGGCACAAACCTGAACATAGTAAAGTCAATATGCAGCAAGCCTATAGCCAACATCAAACTCAATGGAGAGAAACTTAAATCAATCCTACTGAAATCAGGGAGAAGCAAGGATGCCCACTCTCTCCATATCTCTTCAACATAGTACTTGCAGTCCTAGCTAAAGCAATAAGACAACTAAAAGTGATCAAGGAGATACAAATCAGAAAGGAAGAGGTCAAAGTGTCACTATTCACAGAAGATATGATAGTATACATGAGCGACCCCAAAAATTCAACCAGAGAATTCCTTCAGCTGATAAACACCTTCAGCAAAATGGCAGGATACAAAATCAACTCAAAAAAAAAAAATCAGAAGCCCTCCTGTATACTCAAGACATAATAGCTTAGAAAAAAACAAGGGAAACAACACCCTTTGCAATAGCCACTGAAAACATAAAGTACCTTGGGGTAACTCTAACCAAGCAATTGAAAGACCTGTTTGAAACAAACTTTAAGTCTCTGAAGAAAGAAACTGAAAAAGACATCAGAAGATGGAAAGTTCTCCCGTGCTCATGGATTGGTAGGATTAACATTGTGAAAATGGCCATTCTGCCAAAAGCAATCTACAGATTCAACACAATTCCCATCAAAATACCAACTCAGCTCTTTACAGACCTTGAAAGAAAGATTCTCAGCTTCATATGGAGAAACAAAAAAAAAACCAGAATCTCCAAAACAATCCTGTACAACAACAGATCATCTGGAGGTATCTCCATCCCCGATCTCAAGCTGTACTACAGAGTACTAGTAATAAAAACTGCATGGTATTGGCATAGAAACAGGCATATTAATGCAACCGAATAGAAGACCCAGAAATAAACCCACACACCTATGAATACTTGATTTTTGATAAAAAAGCCAAAACCTTCAAAGGAAAAAAAAAAACCAGCATCTTCAACAAATGGTGCTGGTCCAACTGGATGTCTACATTCAGAAAAATGAAAATAGATCCATATTTATCACCCTACACACAATTAAAGTCCAAGTGGATCAAAGACCTCAACATAAATCCAGAAACACTAAATTGGTTAGAAGAAAAAAATAGGGAAGACCCTACAACTCATTAGCATAGGAGACAACATCCTGAACAGAACACCAACAGTACAGTCTCTAAGAGCATCAATCAATAAATGGGATGTCATGAAACTGAAAAAAGCTTATGTAAAGGAAAAGGCACTGCTGTCAGAACAAAATGACAGCCTATAGACTGGGAAAGGATATTCACCAACCCTATATCTGACAGTGGGCTGATATCCAGCATATATAAAGAACTAAATAAGTTAAAAAGCAATAAATCAAATAAATCAAGTAATCCAGTTAAAAAAATGGGGTACGGAGCTAAACAGAAAATTCTCTGTAGAGGAATATAGAGTGGGAGAGAAACATTTAAAGAGACGCTCAACATCCTTAGCCATCAGGGAGATGCAAATCAAAATGACCCTGAGATTTTACCTTACACCCATCAAAATGGCTAAAATAAAAAACTCAAATTATAACACATGCTGGAGAGGTTGTGGAGAAAGGGTAACCCTCGTCGATTGCTGGTAGGAATGTAAACTGGTACAACCACTTTGGTAGTCAATTTGGTGCTTTCTCAGACAATTAGGAATAGTGCTTCCTCAAGACCCAGCTATACCACTCCTAGGCATATACCTAAAATTTGCTCAACTACACAACAAGGACATTTGTTCAACCATGTTTGTAGCAGCTTAATTTGTAATAGCCAGAACCTGGAAACAACCTAGATGTCCATCAATGAAGGAATGGATACAGAAATTTTGGTATTTTTACACAATGGATTACTACTCAGCAATCACAAACAAGGAAAATTTGAAATTTGCAGGCCAAAGGTGGGATCTAGAAAAGAACATTCTGAGTGAGGTATTCCAGAAGGAGAAAGACACATATGCTTTATACTCACTCATATAGACCTATAGGATATGATAAACATAATGAAATCTATACACCTAAAGAAGATAAACAAGAAAGAGGACACGGGGTTAGATGATCAATCCTCACTTAGGAAGCCAAATGGGGTTTACATTGGATGTAGGAGAAAACAAGAAACAGGACAGGAGCCTACCACAGAGGGCCTTTGAAAGACTCTACCTAGCATTGTATCAAAGCAGATACTAAGACTCCTAATAAAACCTTCGGCAGAGTGCAGGGAATCATATGAAAGAAGGGGGACTTAATATGATGTGGAAAGGATAGGAGCTCCACAAGGACCACATATATCTGGGCACCGTGCTCTTTTCTTAGACTGACACTCTACGAAGGACCATGTTTGGATATAACCTAGAACCTCTGCTCAGATGTAGCTCATGGTAGCTCAGTAACCAATTGTTTTGCCATAGTAAGGGGAACAGGGACTATTTCTGACAGAAACTCAATGGCAGGCTCTTTGACGTCCCCATCCCCCTAGGGAGGAGCAATCCTGCTAGGATTCAGAGGAAGACTTTGCAGCCAGTCCTGAAGATATTTAATAAAAGAGAGTCAGATGAAAGGGGAGGAGGTCCTCCCTAATCAGTGGACTTGGAAAGGGGAAGGGAGGAGATGAGGAGGGAGGGAGGGTTTGGGAGGGAATGATAGAGGGAGATACAGCTGGGACACAGAACTAATAAAATGAAACTAATCACAATAATAAAAAAAAGAAACCCAGAATCACTAAAAAAAAAAAAAAAATCCTCTACAATAAAGTATCTTGTGAATGTATCTCCATCCCTGATCTCAAGCTCTACTATAGTGCAACAGTAATAAAAACTGCATGATATTGCATAAAAACCACCTGGTGGATAAACACAATCAAATAAAATACCCAGAAATAAACTCACACACTTATGGACACCTGATTTTTGACAAAGATGCCAAAACCATACAATGAAGAAAAAGAAAAGATAGCATCTTTAAAAGATGGTGCTGAACTAACTGGATGTCTACATGAACAAAAGTGCAAATAGATCCATACTTATAACCCTGCACAAAACTAAAGTCAAAGTAGATCAAAGACCTCAACATGGAACCACACACACTAAATTTGTTAGATGAAAAAGTGGGAAAGAGCCTTGACCTCATTGGCACAGGAGACAACTTCCTGAAGAGAACACCAACAGCACAGGCTCTAAGATCAACAATCAATAAATGGTACCTCATGACACTGAAAAGCTTCTGTAAAGCAAAGGACACTGTCATCAGAACAAAGCAATAGCCAACAAATTGGGCAAGTTTCTTCACTAACGCTATATCTGATAGAGGGCTAATATCCAGAACATATAAAGAACTTAAGAATTTAAACAGCAACAAATCAAGGAACCTAATTTAAAAATGGGGACAGAGCTAGGCAGAGAATTTTCAATAGAGGAATATTGAATGGCAGAGAAACACTTAAAGAAATGTTCAACTTCCTTAGTCATCAGGGAACAGCAAATCAAAACGACCCTGAGATTTCACATTACACCCTCCAGAATGGGTAAGATCAAAAACTAATGTGACAACACATGCTGGAGAGGATTTGGAGAAAGAGGAACCCTACTCCATTGCTGGTGTGAATGTATGTAGAACTCATTAATATATAAAGAACTCATGAAGAATATATGTAATATATATTGCATAATATATGTAATATATGTATTATTTATATAATATATATATAAATAAATATAATAATATATAATATAAAGAACTCATAAAAATATAAAAAACTCATGAAGTTAAACAGCAACAAGTCAAGTAATCATTTTAAAATGGAGTAAAGTGCTAAACAGAATTGTCAATAGAAGAATAGCAAATGGCGAGAAACAATTAATGAAATACACAACATCCTTAGCTAGCAGGAAAATGCAAATCAAAATAACTCTGAGATTTCACCTTCTAACCATAAGAATGGCTAAGACCAACTCAAGTGACAACACATGTTGGAGAGGATGTGGAGAAAGAGGAACTCTTCATTGCTGTTGGGAATGTAAACTTGTACTACTTTGGAAATCAATCTGGTGCTTTCTAGGACAATTAGGAATCTACTTTAAGATCCAGCTATACCTGGGCTTATATACAGATGATGCTCAAGTATACAATAAGGACATTTGCTCAACCATATATGTAGGAGCTTTATTTGTTATAGCCAGAAGCTGGAAACAACCCAGATGTCCTCAGTTGAGGAATGGATTCGGAAATTGTGGTACATTTACACAATAAAATACTAGTCAGCAATTAAAATTTGCATGAAATTTGCAGGCGAATGTTGGAATCTAGAAAATATCATCTTGAGTGAGGTATCCCAGAAGCAGAAAGACATACATAGTATATATTCACTCGTAAGTGGATATTAGACATATAATAAAGAATAAATATATTAAAATCTGTACACCTAAAGAAACTCATGAAGAAGGAGGACCCTGGGTAAGACCCTCATTCTTTATTCAGAAAGACAAACAGAATGGACATCAGAAGAGGGAGAAAACAGGGAACAGGACAGGAGCCTACCACAGAAGGACTCTGAAAGACTCTTCCCTGCATGGTATCAAAGCATATGCTGAGACTCAGCCAAACTTTGGTCAAAGTGCAGGGAATCTTATGAAAGAAGGGGGAGGTAGAAAGTTTTGGAGGGGAAAGGATCTCCCCAAGGAGAACAACAGAATAAAAAAAAAATCTGGGCACAGAGCCCTTTTCTGAGACTGATACTCCAATCAAGGACCATGCATGGAGACAACCTAGAACCCCTGCACAGATGTAGCTTATGGTAGCTCAATACCCAAGTGAGTTCCCTAGTATTGGGAACAGGGACTGTCTCTGTCATGAACTCAGGGGCTGACTCTTAGATCACCTCCCCCTGAGGGGGAAGCAGCCTTTCCTTGCCACAGACAAAGACAATACATCCAGTCTTGATGAGATTTGATAATACTAGGGTCAGATGGAAAGGTTGTAAGACCTCCCCTGGGGGAGGGGTGTAGGAGAAGACAAGGGAGGGAAAGTAGGATTCGGAGGGAATGAGTGAGGGGGCTCCATGTGGGATACAAAGTAAATAAACTGTAATTAATAAAAAGTAATTAAATTAAAAAGGAAAAGAACAATGATATGAAATTTGCAGACAAATGCATGGAACTAGAATAGATAATCTTGAATGAGATAATCTAGACCCATAAAAATGTTGAATAAAAAACAAAACAAAACAAAAAAATTAACAACAACAACAAAATTAAACGAGGCTCATCTCTGTAGTTCTACTGTCTCTGTTTTTTTTTTTTCCCTAGCACTAAAATAAAACATAAACTGCAGGGTTGCCTCCCCCATGCTCACATTTCCTGTGAATCCAACAAATCATCCTCACGTAACCAACCCCCTACGACCTTATGCTATTTCTAAACCCCCAGCTCCAACAGGAACCCCATGTTAAATTTAAACTAAATGCTATACCTGTCAGAATATCAGTTAGGCTGCCCTCAGACCTTCTCCTCTCTCTCTTTCCCTAGAGCTAGTCCCTCAGTTTCACTCCCAGCTCTGTATCAGAACACTTAAGGAAGCCTTCCCTCACTTCTAATTATATCTCCTGTGAATCCCACAAATCATCCCTTCCTATACTCCTTCCACCTACTTGTTGCTTTGTTCTAGACCCTGACTCCAGCAGGCAAACCATGCTAATGACTGTTCTCTTTGCATGGCGCCAGTTAAGCTGAAAGAAGACCCACACCTCACCTGCTATTCCTAAAATCAAGTTCTCCCCTGCTCAGTCTCATCCTCAGCTCACCTGGAGACTTCCTGTAGTCTGCTTTTCTGCTCTAACCCCATCCTCTAAAGATCATAAAGAAAACTACCAACATTCCTTCGCCCAACTCATCAAATATCCCAGAATGCAGCATAAACAGGCATTCTTTGAAAATATACCAGCTAGGCATGTCAGTAAAATAGGGAGCACAGGGCCATCAGACTCTGAAAATATGGAGATCAAAGAAAAACAAAGGAAAAAAAACCCCTCACCCAACAAAGACAAATCCAGAAATCAGTATCTAGATACTTAATCATCCCAAACCACTGTGGCTGTGGCACCAGCATAAAAACACATGAACAGTCAGGACCCTATGTCTCCACTAGAGCCCCACACTATTCTACCACAGTAAGCTCTGAATATTTTGGCATAGCTGAAGCACAAGAAAAAGACCTTAAAACCAATAAATGAAGATGATAAAAGTCCTTAAAAAGGAAATGAATAAATTCCTTATAGAAATCCAGGAACACACAACACACACACACACACACACACACACACACACACACAGAGAGAGAGAGAGTAATAAAATAAATAAAACTATTAAACTGAAGTTAGGAATAGAATCAATAAAGAAAACCCAAACTCAGGGAATTCCAGAAATGAAAAATTTAGGAAATGATCAGGAACTACGGAGGCAAGCTTCACAAGAAGAGATGAAGGAGAATCTCAAGCACTGAAGATATAACAGAAAAAATTTCTCAAAGATTGGGAATCAATCTACTTCAAGACCTAGCTATACTACTCTTGGGCATATACCCAAAGGATGTTCCTCCCTACCATGATGTTCTGTCCTTCAATGAGGACACTTAAAGAGCTATGTTTATTGTGGTTTCATTCTCAACAGACGGAAATTGAAAAGAGTACATATGTCCCTCAACTGAAGAATGGATAAGGACAATGTGGTGCATAACTCAGCTGTTGAAAAAAAATGGCATAATGAAATTTGAAGGCAAATGGATGCAACTAGAAAATATCATTCTGAGTAAAATAACCATACCCATAAGTATGGTATGTGTTCATTCATAAAGGAATATCATTAAGTAAATGATAACCATGCTACAGTCTATAGACCCAGAGAGGTTACATGAATATTATGGGTCTAGGGGGTTGGCAAATGGTTCTCCTTGGTGTCACCAGCCAGCAGTGACACCTGAATACCACCTGAGAGAGGGCTGGAAGAGAGAGAGAGAGAGAGAGAGAGAGAGAGAGAGAGAGAGAGAGAGAAAGAGAGAAAGAAGGACACCAAGTCTACATGCTGATCCAGGTGTCACTGCTGGCCGGTGACAGATGGAGCCAAAACCCCGGGAACCTGAGACGGAAGACCAGCTGAGGCAAGTTATATGGACCACAGGAGCGTGTGCAAAACAACTGACTAAGGTAAAGTCCGGTGGCCGTCAGGGGCAGGGAACTAGTAATATGGGATCTATCAGATCCCTTAAATAGGTTTTTAAGACACAGATAATTAGAATAAAACTCCCTAATCCCTTTACTTTGTAAAACCAAAGAGATGCTTGGAAAAATTAAAGCAGCCAAACAGGCAAAAAAAAGTACTCCTAAAGTTATTTCAAACGTCCATAAAGGAGCTCAAACAGATTTGTGTAATTTGAGAGCAGAAAATAATTTAGGAGCTAGATAGTGAAGATGAAACGGAGTCAAAGAAAAAAGCTGCCAAGTCTCATAATTCAGACTGGCCTCCTGCACCTTCCCCTCCACCCCCATGGTTTCTGGTGGCAGGGGATCACTGCAGGAAAATATAACTGTTCTCTGAGAGAAAAATCCAGTTAAAAAGAGAACAAGTTCAATAATTAAATATTTATAATAATAATAATAGTAATAAATAATAATAATAATTTTAATATAACACAAAAGGAGTATTCACTCAGAGTGGGCTTCCTTTTGTGCAACAGTTGGCTTTTGAGAATGTTAATTCAGCCTGTAAAACAGCTATCAGGCCCTATCAAACTAAAGCAAACTTAACTGGTTATATTATACTTTGTGCTGATATTGGGCCACTCTTGAATATCATACTTAAAATTACGGCTAAATCCAGTAAAAAGAGGTTTATTTGTCTGTTTAAATATATGGTCATCTTAAACAGTTAACATATATATCTAGGTTATAGATAAAAAATAATTAAATATATTTTTAAAGTTATATTCAAACTGTTGTTTAAAAAATATATATGCATATATGTTTATAAGGTCTGTAAACACATATGTTTAAAAGGCAACCATATGATATAATTCTGTCATCTTTGCTATATGATATGGGTTAAAAAATTATTATAAAACCTCTTAGCTAACATAAATTTTGTTTCCTTTTAGACTGAAAAGACAAGTCTCATTTTAAATTGGTGTTGGTCTTAAAAAATTAGATTTTTTGCACTGGTAAATTTTGAAGTTTGGTTTTAACTTTTAAAATTATTATCATGCTTTATGATTTCACTCCTAAAGAGGATGCTTTGTTTTAATATTGCAAAAACAGGTTTTAAAAAATATTTAAATGTTTAAAAAGCAGGTACCAAGGTTGTTTCTTGTCTTTGTCTTTGTTTTTTTTTTTTTGTTGTTGTTGTTTGTTTGTTCGTTTGTTTTTGTTTGTTTTTGTCTGCCGTCTGTGTGTTTTGGTTTCTGGTTTAGGTTTGCTTGTGAGGTCTGGGGAAGCTCGGAGAGTTTCCAATTTAGTTGAGGGAATCTGGAGGATGCTCCAGTTCCCAGGAAGGGGGCCCATGAGGGGGTCCACTCCTTCTGGAATCTGTGGGACTTGTGTCCGGTAGGGGCCGTTCAAGTCCTGGTATTTGGGTACTCCAAGGTGGCAATGTCGGATTTCAATGTTCCTTATGTATGTGTATGTGTGTATGTTTATCTGTAGACTTGGACTAACGATACTAATATTTTTGGACATGAGACAGTTTAAATCAGCACCTCTGAGTTTGGTCCTGGACCATTGGAGTTAAATTCTATAAAACATTTTAAAATTTATCAGGTATTTTAAAATAATAACCATTGGGCAGTCTAACAAAGAACTTGAAACAGTTTCTCAACCCTTTGGGGGAGGTCAAAAGACCTTGATATTTACTTTATTAATTTTGCAAAGTAAAATGAAGCCATGCTGGTTGAGCCAATTAAAAAAAAAACTGCAGTTATTACAATGTATCATATCAGAAAAAAAACTATAAAATATGTTGTTCTTCATTTAAAAAGGCTGGAGATTCTTCAATGCAAAATGTTTGCTTATGCTCTTTAAAAAAAAAAAAAAAAGGACTGCAGCTCCATATTAGCCCAGGATTATGCAGGGTTATATTCAGATCATTGTTAACCATTATAGGGCATATAGTTCCCTTTAACTCACCATGGAACATGACCATATTTATAATTTTAAAAAAATCTAATAAATTTAGATTATTACAAGATTTTTAAAAATGAGACTATAAAAATTATGAAAACATTGCAACCAGGACTCCCATCACCTAGTGGGATTTCTCAAAACACTTACAAGATTATTTTAGATTTAAAAGACTTTTTTTTTCCATTCATTTGCATCCTGAGAATTGCCATAGATTTCCTTTTAGTCTCCCTTCTATTATTTTAAGAAACCTATGAAACGTTATCATTGGAGTATGCTGCTACAGGGCATGGCAAATAGGTCTACTTTATGTCAACAATTTGTAGTTAATGTTATTAGTCCAGTATGGAGAAAAATGGCCTTCTATTTATATCATTCATTATATGAATGATATTTTATTAGCCTCTCCCGTAGCTCAAGATGTTATGGCTTGCTATACAGATCTATTTAAGGCTTTGTCCCAAGCAGGATTAAAAATTACTCCAAAAAAGGTACAAACTAGAGATCCTTATAGTTATTTAGGTTTTAATTTATTTCCTCTGGCTATTAAACATCAAAAAGTACAAATTAAAAAAAATTAAAGACTCTTAATGATTTTTAAAAATTATTGGGAGATATAAGTTGGCTTAGGCCATATCTAAAATTAACCAATGGACAACTTATGCCATTGTTTAATGTTCTTAATGGGGATTTAGCTCCTACCTCCTCCCAAAAATTGACTCCAGAGGCTAAAGATACATTATTAATAATAATAAAGGCTATAAAAAATTAATTTGTAACACATTAGGATCCAGATTGTCCTCTCCTATTACTTGTATTTCAAACACAGTCAACTCCTACTGGATTGTTATGGCAATCTAATCCTCTGTTGTGGATCCACTTGTCAGCTAGTCCCAATAAAGTTATTTTACCTTATTATGAGGCTATTGCCCACGTCATTGTGTTGGGATGCACCCAGGCAAGGGCTTACTTTGGAATTGAGCCTTCCAAGATTATTATACTGTATAGTAAAGCTCAGACTAATTGGCTTTATGCCAATTCAGATAAATGGTTACTTTCTTTGGCTACAACTAGATAATCATTACCCTTCCAATAAGATTATTCAATTTTTTTTTTTTACTTTACATAGGGTTGTTTTTCCTATCATAGTTAAAAATAAACCTTTAAAATGCTTGTTTTATCTTTTCTGATGGTAATGCTAAAGAAAAAGCTGGCAATACTGTTAATTGACAATAAGTTATTTTTCAAGTTCCAGGGTTATCTGATCAACCTGCAAAATTTATGGCTATCCATGCAGTTTTACAACATTTTTCTGAGCCTTTTAATTTGTTTACTGATAGTATTTATATTTCTCAAGCTATTCCTAAGCTAAAACAGCAAGCCAGATTCTTTCTACCACTTGGGCTAGTCAAATGTTTGCTCAGATTCAAGGACCTATTCAGGTCCGTCACATCCTTTTGCTATTATTCATGTTAGAGCTCATTCTGGTCATACTGGATCTCTTGCTTTAGGTAACTAGACTATTGATAAAGCCTTAATAACCTTAGTTTAAGAAACACCTATACAAAAATCTCAATTGGCTCATAAATTACATCATCTTAGTAGTCATTCCTTATGTTTAACTTATGGCCTTACCAAAAAACAAGCCAAAAAATTTGTTAAAAAATTAAAACAATTGTGATGTTTTCTGTCCAGTACCTCATCTTGGGGTTAACTCCCCTAGAACCGACCCCAGGTAAACTATAGCAAATGGATGTGACTCATTTTATAAAATTTAAAAAAATTAAAATTTATTCATGTAACAATTAATACCTGTACAAGATTTATTTTTGCCACCTTTCATTCTAGAAAAGCTGCATGCCATATTATAGATCATTGTTTGGCTGCATTTGCTGTTCTTGGTATGACATACCAAATTAAGACTGATAATGAAACAGCTTATACCAACAAGCCCTTTCAATTTTTTTGTAAAAAAATAAATATTAAGCATGTAACAGGTATTCCTTATAATCCTATGGGCCAAGGCATGGTTAAACATGCCCATGCCGCCATTAAGATATATTTTCAAAAGATAAAAAAGGGGGAATTATGTACTCCTTGTTCATCCAGAGCTCAATTTAAGTTTTTTAACTTTGGAGAAACATGGCAAATCTGTAGCTAAACATTTTTGGCACCCTGAAACCTCCATGGTTAAATGGAGGGACCCCTTGAATAATACATGGCATGGACCCGAAGCCATTTTAATTTGGGGACCAGTATATGTTTGTGTTTTATTTTTTATTTTTATTTTTTATTTTTTTATTTTTTTTGCAGGTTAAAGATGCTGCTTGATGGCTGCCAGAGAGACTGGTGCAACAAGTGGATTACTTCAAGGAACAAAATCATTCTCCAAGTGACGATATTGCTGATCCTGCTGCAACTGATCCATCCAGTGAAGGCTAAATTACACATTTAGGCCTTAGTACCCAATCCCCCTCTTGTTCTCCCTGTACATGTTAGCACACCTTTGTTTGGCTGGTCTGGTACTATTCATCTTTGTCATTGCCAGATGTGTCCACTTAGCTCAACAGCGCCAAGCTAGATTTAATGCCATTAAAACAGCAGCATGCTGTGACTCCCTCGCTCCAGGTAGGGGCTTGGCTTGCCCAGCTCAAATGTCAGCTTTAACCTCTCCTTTCCTGTGTGACGGGTTCTGGGTGATCAGATATTTTTCAACCTAAGACACAGAAATCCCCCTATAAGCGGGATTCTCCCATGACGGGTAAGATATTGATCGGGAATCACCCCGACCTAAGACAAGCACGGTCCCTTTGTTTTAATTCGAAAGGGAGGAATTGTGGCAGCCTTTTTGGAGTTAATGGCAAATTTGGAGTTAATGACATTTGAGCAGTGGAATTCGGCCTCTTGGCTTTGGCTATTTTCCAAAGTCCAGTTTCTCATAAACTGACCTTGGTGGTCCTACAGCGGACTGCTCTGACCCCGAGAAACTCTGTGCAACCATAGTAACCAGACAGCAGTCTCTGTGTAACCTTGAGTGAACTCTCCTATGTTTTGACCAAGTAAAGCTCCTACGTGAGAAACTGCTTCTACTTTTTTTTTGCTTACTTAAGTGTTAACCTGACGTCCATTAAATCGACCCCTCGATCAGCATGTAGACTTGGTGTCCTTCTCTGTGTCACCCTGTCTCTCTCTCTCCCAGCCCTCTCTCAGGTGGTATTCAGGTGTCACTGCTACCAGAAAATATCATTCTGAGTGAAATAACCATACCCATAAGTATGGTATGTGTTCATTCATAAAGGAATATCATTAAGTAAATGATAACCATGCTACAGTCTATAGACCCAGAGAGGTTACATGAATATTATGGGTCTAGGGGGTTGGCAAATGGTTCTCCTTGGGAAAATAGAATAGATTTTACAGGTGGCCTGGGGCAGGTTTGTCAAGAATATAACCTTATATAAGATACCTTATATAAAATATAAGGTATCAGGTTAGGGGTCAGATGGTCTTGAGGATGAGAGTGTAGAGAGAGGCAGCTGGAATTGGGGATATTTTTGAGGTGATGTGGAAACTGGTACAATAGAAACTTCCTGGAATCTATGAAAATGATTATAATGAGAACTTCCAGTTATAGAGGACAGGAATATCAATTATCCATCCTTTGTAGTCAGGAAAAGCTTCCAGTGGCCAGACTGGGTTTCATTCAATTGAGTTGTTGGCCAAAAGAGTCCCATTGAAAACCCCAGACAACCCAAGCTGATGCTAAGACAAATGGCTGCTCTCCCAGAGAGCAGGACCCCAGTGTTGAGGACAACAACCACAGAACTCATTGAAAATGCAGAAGTTGAGCTGGCACCTGCATGGAGCCTTTACATCTATATTCTAGTTTATTTGGTTCATAAAGGTATTACGTGGGATCCTGAAAGGGATTTATGGTAAAACCAAACACTATGAGTCTAAAAGAACATCAATAAAATGATTCCTAATGATAACCTGCTATACACATATATCAGTGCCTTAGCCAGTCATCCTCACAGAGGTTTCCTCTGGCAGTAGAGTAGAACAAATAGAGACTCACAATCAGACATTATGCAGAGGGAGAGAGAGAGAGACAGACAGACAGAGAGAGAGAGAGAGAGAATCCCTTGGAAGAGGAGTGTGGAAGATGGTCAAGGGCAGCAAGGATGGAGAACAGCACTAAGAAGGGTGATATGCGTTCACAGCCCTTGAAGTGGAAAGCACAGGGCCTACAAGGGTCTACACTGGGTCTTCTTGTATATATATATTAGAGATATTAGCTTAGTAGTTTTGGGGGGACTTCAGTAACAATGAGTGGACTTTGCCTATTGTGCATGCACTTGGGACCCTTTTCCTCCTGTTGGTTGCCATGTCCAACTTTGATAAATTAATTTTTGTTTCATCTTATGTTTTAATTTGTTATGATTGGTTGTTATCTCTTAGCCTATTCTTTTATAAGAGACAGAAAAAAGGAGTAGATCTGGAGGGGAGGGAATGTGGAGATGAGATAGGAGGAGCAAAGGAAGAAGAAACCTTATATTGATATATTGTATGAAAAAAAACTAATCTATTTTCATTTAACAGATACACATACAAATAAAAAACAGGAAACAAGATGGGTTCACTATGGAATTCTGTCATTAAAATGTTTCAAGTTTGAGGTTCAAAACTGTGTCACAATGAAAGGTCTATGGTGATAAAATTAATGCCATGAAAAGACATTGTGACAAAGATCTAGAATCTAGGCACATGTGGTAGATTAGAAATCACTTTTCAAAATTTATATATATATATATATAAAACAATGTATTCACTTTGAATCCCTACTGCAGCCCCTTCCTTGGTCTCCTCCCATTCCCACCCATCCTCCCTTTTCTCCCCATATGCCCTTTCCCTAATCCCCTGATAGGGAAGGACATCCTCCCCTTTTATTGACCCTAGCTTATCAGGTCTCATCAAGGCTGGCTGCATGATCTTCCTCAATGGCCTGGCAAGACTGCACCCTACAGGTTATCAAAGAGCCAGCCAGTGAATTCATGTCAGAGACAGTTCCTGTGCCCCTTACTAGAGAAACCACTTAGAAACTGAGCAGCCAGCCTATGTGCTTTCTCTGAAAAGAGGGTCTAGCTCCTCTCCATGTATGGACCTTAGTTGGAGTATTGGTCTCTGCAGGCCCCGTGGTTCCAGGTTTTTGGCTCTGCTGGTCTTCTGGTGGAGTTCCTGTCCCCTCCAGGTCTTTGTATCACCCTATACCTCCATAAGGCTTTCGGCATTCTTCCCAAAGTTTGGCTATGAATCTCAGTATCTCCTTCGATACTCTGGTGATAGTCTTTCAGAGGTCCCCTGTCAAAGGCTCCGGTCCTCTTCCTTATCTTCTCCTACCTCAGTTTTCTATTTTGTTTGTCCTTTTGAATGAGGATTAAGCATCTTCCCTATGGTCCTCTTTGTTGTCTAGCTTCTTTAGGACTATAGATTTTAGTATGTTTATCCTATATTATATGGCTTATAGGCTACAGGTCTTGCATGCTAAAGGCATTTGTGTCTTTAAGGACATGAGAGTAGTGGTAACACGGAACCCACTTAGTTGTATACTGCATCTATCAAAAAGAGGGACCATGGATGGAGATAACCTAGAATCCCTGAACAGAAGTAGCCTATGGCAATTCAGTGACCAAGTGGGTTCCATAGTAATGGGAACAGGGATGGCCTCTGACATAATCGGATTGGCCTGCTCTTTGTTCACCTCCCCCTGAGGGGGGAGCAGCCTTACAAGGCAACAGAGGAAGACAATGCAGCCATTCCTGATTTGATCTGATAGACTAAGATCAGAAGGAAGGAGAGTGGGACCTCCCCTATCAATGGACTTGGGGAATGGCATGCATGAAGAAGGGGGAGGGTGGGTGGGATTAGGAGGGGAGGAGGAAGGGGTTTATGGTGGGATACAAAGTGAATAAAGTGTAATTAATAAAAGTTACAGAAAAGAGGGAGTCACCTTGATCTGTATGCAGAGTCTGCTATCACATACGCAGATTGGTATAATCTCAAGTATGTCTGGTCTCAAATCCAACAAACATATCTTAGAGAATTTGCACCAATGTGTTCAAACAACCTACTATAAGAACAAACTGCCATAAAATTTCATATATGAGGTCCTTGCTATCATGATACCTCACTAATAAAAACACACATAATACAGTTGTTGTTTTTTTTTTTTTTTTAGTGAACCTTTATAAAAATTCTTTAAGAAAGCACTCAGAAATCTGTAGATAAGTGTGGAAGCACATGTCTGCAAATTTAGTATTTAGAAAACTAAAGAAGGATTGATTCAAGTTTGAGAACAGTCTAGTATGAACAGAGAATACAGAGCCAGCAAGGGTTAGATAACAATACACTATTTCATAACAACTGATATAAATAAACTAATAAAATACAAAATTTCAATTCTAATTAAGCAACACATTTAAAAGCTCACATTTATAAGTTGTTTTCATTCTAAGTATGCAAGGATGGTTCCATATAAATAGACTGATATTATAACCCAGTATATAATGAAGAATTAAAATCACATGTACATTTCAGTAGATTCATCAAAAATCTTTGAGAAATTTAACATTTCATACTAAAATCTCTGGAGACACTATAAATAGGAGGAAATGCTTCAACATTTTAATGCCAAATATAACAAACTAATATGCAAATGAAATTAAATGAGAGAAAACCTAAAAACACTTCCATTGAAATAGATAAAAACGTGCAATTTCTCATTTATTCAGCATGTTTTATTTTTAATTTATAGCCAGAACAATAATATATAAAATAAAAAATTAGAGAAAAATTGTCTGGTAAATTCTAGGTCATGTCACTATTACTTACATACCTAAATAGTTTTCTCAGCATAGCTTTTCAAGAAGGACACAGCACTGTATCCTTAAGTGTGTCACTTCTAGAATTCCTGAAGGTACATTCTAGTAGTAATTTCAAGTTTTATATATTCATATTTTCTTGGAAAATCTGTAGTTACTTGTTCTGTTCTGAAACTCCATATAAACAGGTGATCTTTGTGAAAGTTATTATTTTATACATTTTTCTCATGGAATTCTCTATATCAAATACATATACTACGGGAACACTTCTGTTTTGTAATACTGAAATGTCATACTATTAGTTGCTTTCTGATGCAACTCACCTTATATGAACCTTTCTTAGTGTTCTCCTGCAACTTTTCTTCAGGTTAGAATTATCAAGGCTCTTTATGTGTTATTTTTTAATAGATAGCAAATAAGTGTTCCCTCCTTGTATTTCCAACCCACATAGCTTGGAAAGGTACTAAATAACTTCTCAGTAGTAACTTAATGGGTTCTTTTTTTATTAAATTTTTATTTTTTGTATTAATTACAGTTTATTCACTTTGTATCCCAGCTGTAGCCCCCTCCCTCCTCCCTTCTTAATACCCTCCTCCCTCTCTCATCTCCTCCTATGCCCCTCTCCACATCCACGAATATGGGAGGTCCTCCTCCCCTTCCATCTGACCCTAGCTTATTCAGTCTCATCAGGAGTGGCTGCATTGTCCTCCTCTATGGCCTGGCAAGGCTGCTCCCCCATAAAGGGGAGGCAGTCAAAGAGCTAGGTTCTTTTTAATATATAAAGAAGGAGGCAAATCTGACTCTTTGCCAAGAAATAAGTTTAAAAAAATATTAAATATAAAACCTCTGTTCAATAAAGTAAGGGAATTGGCCTGTATTTTTTAAAAGTCAGAAGACTCACATATTTCTTTTTTTTAAAAATGTTTTAAAATAACTTTATTCATGACTTGTTATCAGTACATTATTTGTAAACCTATATGTTAGAAGTCAGGTGCAAGTTTTTACAATATATATTAGTGAGAAGTAGGAAAAATAAAAATAAAAACAGCAACAGCAAAAAATATAGTTCCCCTTTCCACATCCCTTTCCCAACATTTGTTGTCATTTTTTTCTTTTATATTTTAAAATATTTTATATTTAAAAAACTAAAAATTATAAGTGTATACATTGTAGTATGCATACCAACTACTTTTAGTACCTACAACTTCCCATGATCCCCCACTCTCATCACACTTCCAACTGCTAATCTCATTGTCTTCCTGCTTTTTTTTTTCAAATACCTCACTATTACTAAAAATTGTTTCTATATGCCATTTGTGTGTCTAACAATAACCAATCAGAATGGGTTAAAATGGAATCTCAAAACAATTTTAATATTTATTTTCCGAGGAATAAAATTGCTGATTTAAAATTTGGTGATTTGTATGTCTTCTTTTGACAACCATTCAGTTCATGGGACCATACTTTTGAGTGATTCAGTTTATTTTCTATTATTTAGGTTTTCTACATATTAGAGGCTACCTCTTCACTATGGAGATTATTTGCTTGGCTATGGGATAAAGAAGCAAAGAAACAAACAACATAAGTTTGCCAGATACACATTATCGCGGCTTTGGCATCTGGAATAAACAAAGATAGATTAAAGGTCTTGAGGCAAACCTAAAAACTTTGTTCTAGAAATAGGTATAGGTAAACATTTTTTAAAAATAATCTAATGGCACAGAAGAGAGTTGCAAGTGAGATTATCTAATAGAAGAAGTCATTAGATTGCTATTTTTTTTCTTTTTTTAATTTTATTTTTCTTTTTAGTTACATTTTGTTAAATCTGTGTCCCAGCTGTATCCCGCTCCCTCATTCCCTACCCAACCCCACACTCCCTCCCTGGTCTCCTCCCTGCCCCTTTCCAAGTCCACTGATAGGGGAGGACCTCCTCCCCTTTCATTTGACCCTGTTTTATCAGGTATCTTCAGGGCTGGCTGCAAAGTCCTCCTCTGTGGCCTAACAGTACTGCTCCTCCCCTGGTGGGGGGGAGGTCAAAGAGCCTGCCCTTGAGATCCTGTTAGAAATAGTCCTTGTTCCCCTTACTTTGGAAAACTACTTGGTTACTGAGCTACCACGGGCCACATCCAAGCAGAAGTTCTAGGTTATATCCATAGATGGTCCTTGGTTGAGTGTCAGTCTCAGAAAAGACCCTGTGCCTGGATATATTTGGTTCTTGTAGAGCTCCTATCCTTTCCATATCATACTAACTCCCCTTCGTTCATATGATTCCTTGCACTCTGCTGAGGGTTTGGTTATGAGTCTTAGTGTCCGCTTTGAAACACTGCTAGTTAGAATCTTTCAGATGCCTTCTGCGGTAGACTCCTGTCATACGTTCAATGCACATCCCATTTGTCTTTCTAAATGAGGATTAATCATCTTCGCCCGTGTCTGCTTTCTTGATTATCTTCTTTAGGTGTGTAGATTTTATTATGTTTATCATATCTTGTAGGTCTATATAAGTGAGTATATACCATGTTTGTCTTTCTCCTTCTGGGATACTTCACTCAGAAGGATCTTTTCTAGATTGCTCTTAAGAAAGTTTCTAGATTTGCATTCCAAAGTATCTAGGTTTATATCAAGACTTTTAAATTATCTTGTCCCATATCATAATTCATCATGGAGTCACATATTTCTTGAAGAGATTTTTATTGATGTGAAATAAGCAGTTTTGTTTGTAAATACAAGTTATGCAATCTACTTATAATACATTTATAAATATTATTTTCATATCTTCTTTATTAGAGAAAGTATATTATTATTATTGCCATGTTTTTTACTAAACTATGAGAGAAATAAAGGAAACAAACAGTTACAAAATACCTTGTACAATATGCACAGAGGTCAGTACTTTCTTTAGGAATTCATGTTTTCTCTTATAATATTATTGAAGTCATTCTTTTTTTTTCTTTTTTTTAAAAAAATTATTATTAGTTACATTTTATTAACTCTGTATCCCAGCTATATCCCCCTCCCTCATTCCCTCCTAATCCCACCCTCCCTCCCTCATCTCCTCCCTGCCCCTTTCCAAGTCCACTGCTTGGGGAGGACCTCCTCCCCTTTCATCTGACCCTGTTTTATTAGGTATCTTTGGGACTGGCTGCAAAGTCCTGAGAACAATACTTCTAAACACTGCTTCTGACAACTGAGCTGTGGTTGAACTTCAAAACATCTCAAGAAAACATCTGTGAAAAAAATGTAGCTTAGCTCAATTAAGTGATATGTTTTAGACATGTGTGGTGGAATTAAGGAGACAGATATTAATCTTTGTATCATGAATGAAACATTCCTTTCATATCTATTGATCAACCACAGACTTGGATTTGAAAGAGAGTTTAAATAATTTAAAATTAGTCTACTTTTCCTTGCTGCAGGGCAACATTTTAACATTTATTTAATTTTCACCAAGGCCCAAGGATATACCTGTGTGTCATCTTACTTTGATATGCATGTACAGAATACACCAGTCTGATGAATAACAAATTTTTATAAAAGAACACCCTACCCCATCTGGGTGGTACTGAGATATATTCAGAATACTACTACATTAGACTTGTCTGGATAAAAACTGGGAAAGAATCCCCCAAATTAGTGACTGAATACAATATACTGTTATTTTACAGAACACTCAACATCAAATATCAAAAATTCAAATACCAAATACAGTGATTTCCATATCAAATATAAAGTTAGAAGCTATGGAACGTGTTCTAAGAAACTGGCTATCAGGATTTAGCTGCACAAGGAAGACTCCTGCCCTCGCCATGTGTAAACAAATTAGAAGAGCCCTGGAGAATCGGGTGTCACATTCCTAACTCAATTTGCAAGAGCAAACCCAATGCAAAGCCACTCTTCCCATTTCAAGAAATGAAGTCATTCTTGATATTAAAATTATTGTCTTATTATAAAGGAAACACCCAATGATAGTCATTAAAATCTATTTGGTAATACAAAAAAACATTTAAATAATTTACAAAAGTTGAATGAACAACTGTAGTGTTAAAACTTTTAAAAACCAGAACAGTTTAGGATATTAATCTGTGTGAAACCTTTCTCTCAACAACAAACATTATTTTATTCATCATAATTTTGGAAACCAATATATTTTGTTAAAATTTTATTCAGGTATCTAGTATTTTAAAGTACTAACCTGAAAGAGACATACTCTGAATGGGAAGAGAGGTGAGCAAAGGAAGCCATAGAATAAAATAGTTTCATAAGCATACAACTCTTTCTAAAGGTCAAGACATATACCTCAGTCAGTTGAAAACTTTGAGAACAGACGCAACAAAATATCATCTTTTCATGTTTAATAGAAAATGCATTTTCTACTTCTTGTGATTCTTGTGGAAAATGGTGAACATGTTTCATTAGAATGGACAGTTAAAACGCTCTATTTCTTTGACCTTTAAAATATTTTCAACTGGGAACAGCTGGCCATTCTGCCCCTTTCCCAGAGGCTGCTTAGACTGTAAACAGGAGGCAAAGCAGAATTCTAGCCAATCTAATTATGGAATATTGAAAAGGTCAAAGCATTGCCCTGGGCTACAAAACCGTAAGATCTTCATTTAAAAGAATTCCAAATGTCCGAGCTAATAAATGAAATAGCAGCAATTTATATTTCTTACAGAATTTGTAGTGGTAAACTATTTCACATGCATAACTTTCTGACGTACAAAAAATATTACAGAATTTCTTTTTTTTTACTCTTTTTTATTATTATAATTTACTATAGTTTATTCAAATTGTATCCCAGCTGTGGCCCCCTCCCTCATCTCCTACCAATCCCACTCCCCCCTCTTCTTCCCTTTGCCCCTCCCTTAGCACACTGATAGTAGAGGTCCTCCTCCCTTTCTATTTGACCGTAGCCTATCAGGTCATCATGACTGGTTGCATTGTCTTCCTTCGTGGCCTGGTAAGGCTGCACCCTTAGGGCGAGGTGATTGTCTCTGAGTTCATGCCAGAGAAAGGCCCTTCTCCCCTTATTAGGGAAACCACTATGATACTGTATCTATGGGCTACATTTGAGACAGGATTTTAGGTCCTCTCTGTGCATTGTCCTTGATTGGGGTATCAGTTTCTGCATGGCTCTTAGGGCTCAGTTCATTTGTCTCTCTTGGTCTCCTTTTGAAGCTCCTGTCACCTCCAGGTCTTTCTAACTCCCCCTTCTTTCCTAAAATTCCATGCTCTCTGCCCAAAGTTTGGCTATGAGTCTCAGCCTCTCCTGGGATACCTTGATCAGCAGACTTTTTTCAGAAGCCCTCTGTGGTAGGCTCCTGGCCTGTTCCCTGTCTTCTGCTTATGATGTCTATGGTGTTTGTTCCTTTTTTAAATTCAATTTTTATTTTTTATATTAATTACAGTTTATTCATTTTGTATCCCAAATGTAGCCCCCTCTCTCATTCTCTCCCAATCCCCCCTTCCCTCCTTCATCTTCTCCCATGCCCCTCTCCAAGTCCACTGATGGGAGAAGATCTCCTCTCCTTTCATTTGACTCTAGTCTATCAGGTCTCATCAGGACTGGTTGCATTGTCTTCCCCTGTGGCATGGCAAGGCTGCTCCCCCCTCGAAGGAGTTGTCAAAGAATCAGCCATTGAGTTCATGTCAGGGACAGTTCCTGTTCCCCTTATTAGGGAACCCACTTGGGTACTGAGCTGCCATGGGCTACATCTGAGCAGGGGTTCTTCTGAATGAGGATTGAGCATCTTCCCTAGCTTCTTCTTGTTGGTTAGCTTCTTTAAGAATATAAATCCATATCTCTGATTAAAACCTCACTAAAATACTATAGTCTACATCAGATACATTGTCATAAACTACAAGAATATACTGCCATAGTCCATATTGTACTTCTTTACTGGACAATTCTAAGAAATACTGTTTTTAAGGAAACAGTAAATGACAAATATATATATATTTATATAGGAGTTAGAACTTAGATATTGGTAGTGGTGGAAAGTTCAGTGGAAAGCGTTTGTCTTTCTTTCACTCCATGCCTAAAGTCACTTAATCATTAAGGCCAATAGTTAGGATTAAAACTTGATTATGTTACAGTGAAGCCAGCAAACAAAATAGAAACCATGAAAATATATAAAACTTACAATGACAAAGGAAAATCCATGTCTTCTAGCACGTTGCCTGAACAATATATATAACTACAGGAGAGCCTAGTGCTCTTGATTTGGAAATACACATAGGGATGCTTCTAAAATAGATAGATAGATAGATAGATAGATAGATAGATAGATAGATAGATAGATAGATAGATAGATA